>NC_079223.1:14025485-14112985 GCF_029633865.1 Lampris incognitus
AGGAGAGTGGAGGGGCGACCTTATAAGAGGGGGCAGACGAGTTCAGATGGTGTAATGACAGGTCAGGAAAAAAGGAGCGAGGGAGCAGAAACAGTTAAAGCGGGAGAGAGAGAGATAGATTAAGTAGACTGAAAGAGGCCACGGAGCAGAGAGTGGAGGCAGAGAGGGCAGAAAAGAGAGCACAGAAGAGGGATTAGGTGGTCAGACCGGGCTTGCATGTGTGTGTATGTCCAGATGAGTAATAGAGAGGTCAGAAGAGGGTTATTTTGATACTGCCATGTGGATTCCACACACACACACACACACACACACACACACAAACACACACACACACAAACACACACATACATTTTATAGGTGAATCTTCCTTAGCCTATGGCAATAGTTCTCAATCAGGTCCTCAGGTACCACCAGTCCTGCTGGTTTTCTATTCTATCAGCTAGTTCATTACATTCACCGGTTGTTCCAGGTGTAAAATCAAAGATGAATAAGATTCATCATTGCTATTTCTTCCTTTGTTCCTTAATTTGTGAGCGTCCTCTATACATCTACTACTAGTACTACTACTTTTGGCTGCTCCCGTTAGGGGTCGCCACAGTGGATCATCCGTCTCCATCTCTTCCTGTCCTCTGCATCTTCCTCTGTCACAACAGCCCCCTGCATGTCCTCCCTCACCACATCCATAGACCTCCTCTTTGGCCTTCCTCTTCTCCTCTTCCCTGGCAGCTCCATATTCAGCATCCTTCTCCCAATATACCCAGCATCTCTCCTCCACACATGTCCAAGCCATCTCAGTCTCGCCTCTCTTGCTTTGTCTCCAAACCGCCCAACCTGAGCTGTCCCTCCAATATACTCCTTCCTAATCCTGTCCTTCTTCGTCACTCCCAATGAAAATCTTAAGATCTTCAGCTCTGCCACCTCCAGCTCCGCCTCCTGTCTTTTCTCCAGTGCCACTGTCTCCAAACCATATAACATAGCTGGTCTCGCAACCATTTTGTAAACCTTCCCTTTAACTCTTGCTGGTACCCTTCTGTTGCAAATCTCTCCAGACACTCTTCTCCATCCACTCCATCCTGCCTGCACTCTCTTCTTCACCTCTCTTCTGCACTCCCCGTTACTTTGTACAGTTGACCCCAAGTATTTAAACTCATACGTCTTCGTTACCACTACTCCTTGTATCCTGACCATTCCACTGTCCTCCCTCTCATTCACACATAGGTATTCTGTCTTGCTCCTACTGATTTTCATTCCTCTTCTCTGCAGTGCATACCTCCACCTCTCCAGGCTCTCCTCCACCTGCAATCTACTCTCACTACACATCACAATGTCATCTGCAAACATCATAGTCCACGGAGACTCCTGCCTGATCTCGTCCGTCACCCTGTCCATCACCATTGCAAACAAGAAAGGGCTCAGAGCCGATCCTTGATGTAATCCCACCTCCACCTTGAACCCATCTGTCATTCCAACCACACACCTCACCATTGTCACACTTCCCTCATACATATCCTGCACCACTCCTATATATACTTTTCTGCAACTCCCGACTTCCTCATACTACAAGACCACACCTCCTCTCTCCCCACCCTGTCATATGCTTTTTCTAAATCCACAAAGCCACAATGTAACTCCTTCTGGCCTTCTCTATGCTTCTCCATCAACATTATCATAGCAAACATCACATCTGTGGTGCTCTTTTGTGGCATGAAACCATACTGCTGCTCGCTAATCATCACCTCTCCTCTTAACCTAGCTTCTATTACTCTTTCCCATATCTTCATGCTGTGGCGGATCAACTTTATACCTCTGTAGTTGCTCCAGTTCTGCACATCGCCCTTACTCTTAAAAATCGGTACCAGTATGCTTCTTCTCCACTCCTCAGGCATTTTCACACTTTCTAAGACTGTGTTAAACAATCTAGTTAAAGTGATACAGACATCAAAATCTGAAAATTCCTATTGATAGGCTGTTCCGAGTTGGAATGTGACCACGGAGAAATTGTGCCGGCGGATACGTAGACACCAGTCAATTTGCATATAGGGTCCTCTATCCTACGTATGAGAGCTGTGGATAACTGGATCCATGTCAAACGTCACCGCGCTCATGTTTAAAACCCTAAAATAAAAACTTCATATCCACGTACCTGTGTGTTGTTGTTGTTTGTAACAGATTTTGGGTTATGAAGTCAAAATACTCACCGAATTCTGATATTAATCGATTTTTATTGGTCAGTTATCATGTCGGCGGACATGAGCGGTATTAGCGGTAGCGCAGTGATGTCAGGAAGACAGCAGCCAATAGCTTTGAATTCATAAAACCACGCCTATTTTCGGTTATGATTCAAACTCCCTATGTTAAAAAAATGTGTTCAGAAAGGGCATGTAGGTCTCTCTTTAAAAGCTCCACTGCCATCTCTCCTAAACATCTTCATGCCTCCACAGGTATGTCATCTGGACCAACTGCCTTTCCACTCTTCATCCCCTTCAGAGTTGTCCTCACTTCCTCTTTGCTAATCCACCGCACTTACTGATTCACTATCGCCACATCACCCAACCATCTCTCTCTCTCTCTCTCTCTCTCTCTCTCTCTCTCTCTCTCTCTCTCTCTCTCTCTCTCTCTCTCTCTCTCTCTCTCTCTCTCTCTCTCTCTCTCTCTCTCTCTCTCTCTCTCTCTCATTTTCTTCATTCATCAGCCCCTCAAAGTACCCCTTCCACATTCTCAACACACTCTCCTCGCTTGTCAGCACATTTCCATCTCTATCCTTGATCGCCCTAACATGCTGCACATCCTTCCCAGCTCGGTCCCTCTGTCTAGCCAATCGGTACAAGTCCTTTTCTCCTTCCTTAGTGTCTAACCTCTCAAACAACTCACCATACGCTGTTTCCTGTTCATATTTCTGCTAGCCAGCGGTGAAGGTTGAGAGTGAGACGTGACAGGCACAGAACACTACACCAACACACTAGATGCTTCACAACAACCCGACATCTTACAGAAGAATGTCAGACACAATAGTAGTGTCACATGTGTCATTAATTTTACACTTGCTGTGCTTCAAGTGCCCATAATGGCATTTTCAGAGCGGCATACCTCTTGCTAAGGCTAAAGTACCTTTGGCTGGAATAACTGGAACAACAGATTACTGTAATAAACTACCTGGCATAATAGAAAACCAGCAATACCGGTGGTATCTGAGAACCTGAATGAGAACCACTGGCCTGAGGGAATATTAAAGAAAAATGACCAAAAAGAAAGGTAAGACAGGTAAGCTTTCTCCCTGAGAAATCGAAGCGGTATGATGAATGATCACTTCATTTTAACCAGCCATGTTCAACACAATAGATCAGCTGATTGGATGCCACGTCCTGCCTAACTGTCATATGCAGACATGTCGCTCTGCAAGTCTGTTCTGAGATCAGCGGCTCACGTACCAGAAATGGGTAAAGGTTTTCCTAAAAAAAAATTCACCTGCCAGATGATTTAAATGGTTCAGATCAACAACCAGCACCTTTTGCATTCGTGCAGTCATTTTAAATCTGTTCTACAGCTAGTTATGATTTTACTGATGTATGACCATGCCTGTAAGACCAGACCCAGTCAGTGTTTCATTTCTTTATCAGCAGTAAAATAAAACATATCCTCTCACAGCAGCTTCAGATGAATGGGCCGTTGAATGTTTTATTAACATTTTCAGTGCGGTGACATTCAATTCAGGTTTTTATTTTATTTTTTGTTGTTTTGGTTGTTGATGGAGTTAACAGTAGTGTTGCAGTTCTTCTTCTATGTCTTCCTCCGCCAGTGCACAGGTTAAGAAAAAGAAGGCGTCCCGTTTGGAAAGTGCCAACGGTCCTTTGAAACGTACGTTATAGTGTGAGACCTGACAATGAGTTCAAGATCCAGTTCAGGTTTGTTGTCATGTCCATTAAAAAAAAAAAAATCATATAGCCAATATGCTTCAATGCACTGGAAATATTTGCACCCTGCCTTTCTCCCTTCAACAGATCAACAACACAAAAACACAAACACACTCAGCCAGCTGTCGACACAGAAGTCAGAAGCACTTGACCGAGCTGGGCCTTGAAACAGCTACTACACAAAGCTTGTGCTTTCATGGACATGTCTATTGAAAAAGCATGCATTAGCTGTCACAGAAAGCCCTTATGAAAGCGTCGCTTCACTTTAGTAGATAAACAGAATGTAAGGGCAAAATTGGTTAGTGCAACAGTTTATTTACTGTAAAAAGAAAGAGGAAAAACACTGTAAAACGCTCAAAAGAAACCACGAATCCTTGATGAGTATCTGGGAAAAGTGTGAGATTACTGCTCATAAAATGGAAAACTGTACATTTTATGAATTTGATTGCAAATTTGGACAGTACCCCAAATGCGATTTCGTGTACAATTCATTTGCAAGCCCCAAAATACGCCATGCTGACGTACTGATGAACGAGGACGTAACTGAGATTAACCCACTTAGATACGATTTAAGCGGCCTTCAAATGGAACTGGTGACGTTTTGATTTCCACATCCAATGGTGGCCGTTGTTAACCCGGGCCTTGACCGATCCAGTATGGTCTCGTCAATCCGCATACTAATTTGGCCACATTTTATGTCGGATGCCATTCCAGACACAACCACTAACTCTATGGACAAATAACCGGGACAAAATTGCATTATAACTGTACTTACTGTTACCGGTTATTTTCTTGCCCGGTGCGGGATTCGATACGAGGTGTACTGCACCACAAGGCGACATCACTAACCACTCGGCTAAAAGGTCAGACTCATTATCTAGGGACTAACGTGTCTTATTAGTAGTTTACAGTCGTCGCTCTCTCCCGGAAGCGCATCCTCGCGCTTTGTTATTCCCGCGCTCCGAAGAGACTTCTGAGGATCTGCACACTTCCGGATCCCACCACTGCCGCCAATGTAACCGGTTATTTTCTTGCCCGGTGCGGGATTCGAGACGAGGTGTACTGCGCCACAAGGCGACAGCACTAACCGCTCGGCTAAAGGGTCAGACCCGTTAACTAGGGGCTAACGTGCTTTATTAGTAGTTTACATTACCATGCACCACAAAGCAAGTATACATGGCCTCGGTCATCTAAAAACAACAACATAAGAATCCCATCACAACTCTTGATCTTGCAGCTGACAAAAAATGTCGATTTCCGAAATAAAACAGCGGTTGCTCCAGAGGCGTAGAGGAGGGGGCCCGCAAGACACGCACTGCAGGGGGGGGTCAGTCCCCTAACAATGGATAAAAAAAACAGCAAAAAATCTATCTATATTTTTTTTAATAAAGAAGTCAGGAAGCAAACCTTTATTTTGCTATCAACCTTGAAATTGTTTTAAAATGAATACGTTATAAAAAGATGGTCGCCCGTGGTTTCCAATCGCAGTGATTTTGAACTTTAACCTTTAACGTCACGTGAAATACTGGCCGAGAACAGGCGATTCTGCAGCACCGACCCAAAACGAGCAAGCGAAAACACCCCAGTGGAGCGCAAAAACGGCAGAGTGAGAAACGAAAAACTAAAATGAAGCAAAACTACAGAAAATATCCTCAGTATTTATGGCTGGGAGAGCGATAACTAATGCTGGGACAAACGTAGGCGCACCTGTTGTTAGCAACATGGAGGCTAACGCTGCTAGCTGCACCCCTCCCGGTCAGCAGGTGGACATGGAGACTGACCCTGATGATGGTAATCAAGAGGAGGCAACAAACTCACATGCTGAAAATGATGAACAGGATCCACCAGACAGAGCTAATTTCCTGGTGTCTATCTGAGAAGTAATGTGTCTCAGGACTTGCCATTCTCTCCGGGCTAGCGATTCTCTCCGGGCTAGCGGTTCTCTCCGGGCTAGCAGTGTTCTCCGGGCTAGCGGTTCTCTCCGGGCTAGCAGTGTCCTCCGGGCTAGCGGTTCTCTCCGGGCTAGCGGTTCTCCGGGCTAGCGGTTCTCTCCGGGCTAGCGGTTCTCTCCGGGCTAGCGGTTCTCTCCGGGCTAGCGGTTCTCAGCATTGAAGGCCAGCGCGCTTCGCCAGATGGATTTAACGAACACTGTCGAGGAATTCTCACGGCGGACTACGAGGAGGAAACGACGTCTTGATCATCGTTCAAGGTAGGAAAGAATATACATCTGATTCTGTTGGGGATATTTATTAATCACGGACTCAGAGTAACACAGGGTAAGCTGCTGGCCTAGCCTTGGGCCTATCTGTGTGTCTGTTTTCTGTGCTCGCCTATGAACGGACGGTGCGTTAGAAGTGTGTGTTCGTTCCGTGCTGGCTAGCAGCGTGTCAGTCTCGGCCTAGGCTGAGCGGCTAGTTTGTGTTTGCCCGTTGCCGTGGTGTCGATTGTTTTTGGCTTGTTATTACAGGGCTGCATGTTGGTTAGCGTTACCTGGTTTGTGTGATGGGTTTTATTCCAAGCTGAGAAATCAGAAGATGACATCAGCTACTAACTTAGCCGTCTTGCTGAGCTTGCATTGTACATTGCATATAGTTCATTTCACTGTAAGCCACGTAATTTGTGTGTGTGTGTGTGTGTGTGTGTGTGTGTGTGTGTGTGTGTATGTGTGTGCACGCACACTTGTAATATTGTAACGTGCATGGATTAGTAGACACGCTGGCCGCTGGCTGGCGGGTCTGACCCTTTAGTCTAGCGGTTAGCGATGTCTCCTGCGGTGCGGGCGATACAGTTTCGCGTCCCGGCCGCGGCAGTTCCTGTGGTTGCGTTGTCCCCCGAATTCGCTATAATATTTATTTTTTGCTGGCGTCACTATAACCTCACCTCCATTGTGAAAGGGCCCATTCACCCTCCCTGCACGGGATTTTATGGTATGCCATAGGGTCGTTCATCTAGACTACTCTTAGGAACACCGTAAACACAACCCCTATGAAGAAGCCATTAAAGCCAACACAGACTGTAACACTTAACAACCGGCCTCCCGGATCCTTAACCTGATGTTAGCTGCACAAAACCTAAATTTAACCATCTCTAATCTAGTACCTAGACGTAACCATGTCTAACCTATACCTAAACTTAACCATCTCTGATCTAACAGTACTGAAGCAGGTGATCGGAGAGGATATCCTGAACAATATCTTTGTGATTTGATATGCTGACATGTAGTCTCACCACAGCAGCTTCAGTCTTCCTTGTCGTAGATTCTGCAAGTCTCTGAACTCTGCTGGAGGGATGGAGCACCATTCTTCCAAAAGATCTTCCCTCATTTGGTGTTTTGAGGATGGCGGCGGAGAGCGCTGTCTAAAACGTCGGTCCAAAATCTCCCATAGGTGTTCAGCTGGGTTGAGATCTGGTGACTGCGAAGGCCCGAGCATATGATTTAAATCCTTTCCATACACATCAAACCATTCAGGGGCCCCTCATGCCCTGCGGATGTCATCCTGGAAGAGACCACTCAAGATTCAAGAGTTTTATTTGTCACGTACACACAAGTACAAGTCCCGAGTGCAGTGAAACGAAAACTCCCATCAGGATAGAAACGTCTCATCACAGGATAAAGGTGATCACTCAGAATAACTTTGTATTGATCTGCAGTCACTGCAGTGGACCCAAACCATGCCAGGAAAATGCCCCCCCCACACACACACACACTCACGTACACACAGCATAACAGAGCCTCCCGAACCCCCTTACTGTAGGAGTCAAGCATTCAGGTCTTTATTTTCATCTCTCGTCTGTCTGTATATACATGAACATTTTTCTTTGTGAGACCAGGTTGGCTAATACTGAAAGATTAGCGGTTTCATTCATGTGCAGCTCAGTGGAAAAGAGTATGGCATCAACAACCAGCATGATCATGCTATAACCCTTAACTTACAGGGTTCCTCAAGATTGTTTGCTTTTATTTTTCTCTGGCCTTCAAAAGTCACAGTATATGACAATTTGTGATTCTACTAAGAGCCCCAGTATGTGATAGTAAACGATTGCCTTTCCGATACGGTGGAAGAATGGAGGGTTTTCGCTGAAACATGTCTTTATTATATATTGTATGTCTGTAGTAACGGTTCTAGGTCAGAGAACCTGTTCCGTTGAACTCGTCAGCGGGGCAGATTCTCACACACGGCTTGTTCTTTATTTTCTGGATGGCGAAATCACACATTGACAGCGGCGAGGTGGAAACGGTCATAGTTGTGACTCGTGGGATCACAGCCTGGGGTTTGTTTGTGTTCTCGACATAATAGAGGCGAAGAGTTTCCACTTGACCTGAGAGAAAACAGCGCAGGAGCCTGTTGGAGGGTATTGAAACTTGGAGGCTCGGAGGTCATGGCTCCTTTTGAACCTGGCCTTAAAACCCGAAACAGTGGTTTGGGTTAAACAGATTAAAATCGTGAATAGTGCACCTTGACCCGTGGGGCACACAGAGACAGACAAAGACGCACTCTCGCACAACAACAACAAACAAATGTACTACTTAATACAGAAATACATGTCCACACAGCTTAGGAAATGAATATAACCCACATGTACACAAGTGTGTTTCATCCACTCAGGACCACTGACGGACGTAATTTACACCTGTTGGCAGGCTTGATATTTCCATTCTGCATGATTGTGTGTGTGTGTGTGTGTGTTGGTTTAGTTTGAGACTGTGATGGACGTTGTGATGTTTTTGTTTTTTTTTTCCAGTTCTGTGGTGTTTTTCCTTCGAGGGTCTAAAAATAGCAGTGCGTAAAATTATTGTAGGGAATGTAATTTTGTGCGTACTGACAGAGCCAAACACACATTCACCTGCAAACAAATGTGTACTAAAGAAATACACAACACATCCACCTGTGCCCCATACGTACCCCTTGGACGTGAACCAATAACCTTCTGCTAAACCACACACACACACACACACACACACACACACACACACGTGCACACGTGCGGTGCTCTGACCCCAGAGAGCAGGCCAGCTGTGTGTGTGCTGGATACTAACCTCGGCGTTAATTATAAATCAATGGGCCAACTGTAAATGCAGACAGAGTGCATCTCTGGCGCACATGACTTCTCCCATGCATGTCAACATCCATGGGGTATATAAGCCGTTTAAAGTGCCAGGGCCTATGCAATATTCATGGCTGATTATAACAGATGGTAAGCGGGTGCGCGCGCGCACACACACACACACTGCAACACACAGCACTGATACAGGACAATGATATGTACACAGAGGCTTGCAATGAGAGGAGGTGGGCTGCGCTAGAGCTGGAAAACAGCACCGGCTGGTTTCAGTATCATCTCCAAGGTACCACGATTCATTTACAAGTACCGACATGCTTTATTCTTCTTAAACTAGGGATGCAATTTTTTTTCCCCTGTAATATTCATAAGCCGAACAAGGTCGTTTATGAAGCTCAGTGAAAATATTTGCAGCCACTCGTGATTGGTGGCAGACATACACACACCAAGACACACATTTACACAACGTAGAGTTTGGTGTTCCTGTACCTCTGCATACAGCCGGATCCAAACGGCGGCAGCATGCTGCAGGACATCACAGCTTGAATGCAGGACGGAGAATTATATGATGTTGCTTGTTTGCTCGGTTGGTCAGCTACAGAAACAGCAATGAGCAAATCAATAAAATCCCCAAACTACTCTTTTCTCTCTGTTGTAATCCTTTTTAATCCTTTATTGGCAACATGGAATATAGACAATGATAACAATGAGTTCTGCACAGCTCAATTTAAAAAACAAAAATAGTCAGGTTTGTACATAATGACCAGATTGTGTATGATTATCAAATGAACAAAATGTGGCAAAATATATTCGTTAGACCTGAGATGTGATCGTCTGTCGTCTATCATACATACAGACTGTATAACGCACACCTTAAAGGCAGGTACTACCTGTAAGAGAGAGAGAGAAGAGATGGAGAGGGAGAGAGGAGGGGTTGAATAGGAGCGATTGAGTGCTTTATAGCGTTTACACATAAACACTTGTCCAATTATGGGTCATGTTAAGAACAGATAAAGTATGTAAGCTTTTCTCCCTGTCAGATATTTAATCAGAATCAACTTTATTCGCCGTGTACATTTGCATGTGTTAGGAATTTGCTCTGGCGAGTGGATAACATAACAATCAACATGACAAATGGCATTCGCTGTGTAACGGCTATAAGGACAATTTAAAAACGATACAAAAGGCGATAGAAAAACAAGTCAAAAGTCAAATTTACGTTTGAGGCATATAAGGTATAAGGAATATAGAAGGGGTGCCCAACTCCAGGCCTCGAGGGCCGTAGTGTCTGTGGGTATTTGTTGCAACCACACACTGCACCACCTGATTTAACTAATTAGCTCACCTCTTGGACCAAGGAGGGAAAGGAATTAGTTAAATCAGGTGGTGTAGTGCATGGTTGCAACAAATACCCACAGGCACTGCGGCCCTCGAGGCCTGGAGTTGGGGCCCCCCTGGCATATAGGCATACAATATACAAGTGAATAAGTTGGCGTCGATCAAATATACATAGATGTGCAAGGGAGCGAACAGCGAAATGCCTGGCGCATAATGCAGTGCAGCGGCATTGCAGACGGAGTGTGTTTACGATGGTTTTTGTCCGAGACATGAAAGCAGGCAACGTCGTGACACCTCGCAATCTCTCTCGTACGGTGTCACGAGAGAGTTGGTACAGTATTAATCTAGCGTGTCCAGACCATCAAGTTCACTAGAAAATGTGAATAGCAATGCTACTTAGCGTCGATATTCAAAGAAGGATTTGCAAACGAGACGATGCATTCTATCAGAAAAACTCACGAGGTCATTTATATGTGCACAGATGGTCACGTCGCCGGTGGATGCAATTTCAGCGGCGTTTCAGACACATGGAAGACTGCTCGGTATTATGGCTGCTAATGGAGTGTTATCTCTGCAGCATATTATATATAGACATAATGTTGAAAATACTGATTGTTTCCCTTGAGGACCATCGACCTCGGATATAATTTACCAAGCCATAATCTCTTCGCTCAGGAGGCACCCCCAAAATTGTGCATTCAACATCAAGAAGATTTGCCAGAAAAGATTATTCCCCCCCCCCTTTTTCTGCCCAGTTGTACTTGGCCAATTACCCCACTCTTCTGAGCCGTCCCGGTCTCTGTTCCACCCCTTCTGCCGATCCGGGGAGGGCTGCAGACGACCACATGCCTCCTCTGATACATGTGGAGTCACCAGCTGCTTCTTTTCACCTGACAGTGAGGAGTTTTGCCAGGGGGACGTAGCACATGGGAGGATCACGCCCCCCCCCCCCAAACAGGCGCCCTGGCCGACCAGAGGAGGCGCTAGTGCAGCGACCAGGACACATACCCACATCCGGCTTCCCATCCCCAGACACAACCAATTGTGTCTGTAGGGACGCCCGACCAAGCTGAAGGTAACACAGGGATTCAAACCAATGATCCCCGTGCTGGAAGACCACGGAATAGACTGCTACACCACCCGGATGCCCATTGTCAGAAAAGATTTGTTCATAAATGTGTTTTATTCCATGTAGCTAGAATGCATTACAACAATGTGTTTACTTCCAAGCTTGCATATCTGATTGCATTTAATGAAGGTTGTTTAATCTTAATTATGCTGCTCATCGCAGAAAAAAAATCCTTAAATCATTTCAGAGAGAATGCTTGAAAATCTAATTATATATCGTATATCGCCAAACACGGCACGGTGGTACGGTGGTTAGCACAGTCACCTCACAGCAAGAAGGTCCTGGGTTCGAGCCACGGGGTAGTCCAACCTTGGGGGGTCGTCCCGGGTTGTCCTCTGTGTGGAGTTTACATGTTGTGTCTGCATGGGTTTCCTCCGGGGGCTCTGGTTTCCTCCCACAGTCCAAAGACATGTAGGTCAGGTGAATCGGCCATACTAAATTGTCCCTGTATGTGTGTGTGTGTGTGTGTGTGTGTGGGACCTGTGATGGCCTGGCGGCCTGTCCAGGGTGTCTCCCCACCTGCCGCCCAATGACTGCTGGAATAGGCTCCAGCATCCCCGCGACCCTGAGAGCAGGATAAGTGGCTCAGATAATGGATGGATGGATGGATGGATGGATATTGCCAAACATTTTAAAAACCTGCATCCCTCACAAACATGCACTCAATAAATTGTTTATCACGTTTTCTTGCATGGATTTTATTGAATGAATTCCTGTGTTGTCTACCTAGCACGCGCGCGCACACACACACACAACGAAAGCCAACATTTGGCACATAGTTAAAAATCTCTCTCATGTATCTCTTGGACCAATGCTCTTCTCTATTTAGGCAAGAAAAGTCAACCAGTGTGGTTTCCATCCGGTGTGGTTTCGTCATGAGGACCTGTGTGTGTTAGCTGGGGGGCGATAGAGGAAAAACTCAAAACCACTTCTCCTTTCTTCGATTCGTCCTCTTCTTTGTCCGCGTCTTCATCTGTCCATTGTAATTCTCGTTTTACCACTTTTTGGCACCCGTCGTTTCCTTATCTCTCATGACCTTTGACCTCCTGGTCACGTTCACCCAGGTCAAGGTTAATATGGTGTGTCTCATAGTTTCAACGGTTCGCTCTGGAAGTGTGGAGGTCTTTTCTGGTGCGTTTGGTTTATTTGTGGTCAAGTCAATTTTATTTGTATAGCCCAATATCACAAATTTGTACAGCCCAATGTCACATTTGTATAGCCCAATGTCCCAAATTTGTATAGCCCAATATCATTTATTTGTATAGCCCAGTATCACAAAAAAGGAGCAGTGGGAGGAGCTGAACAGGACTGAACACACAAACATCATTCTCATTCCCGCCTCATGTGAACCAGAGCACCCTGCCACCAGGTGCTCTTCAGATTCTCTCCAGTTCAGCAGACCTCTTAAACAAACAGCAGCTGCAGTGTCCGGGTGGAGTAGCGGTCTATTCCGTTGCCTACCCGCACGGGGATCCCGGTTCGAATCCCCGTGTTACATCCGGCTTGGTCGGGCGTCCCTACAGACACAATTGGCCGTGTCTACGGGTGAGAAGCCAGATGTGTGGGTATGTGTCCTGATCGCTGCACTAGCGCCTCCTCTGGTCGGTCGGGGCGCCTGTTCGGGGGGGGGGGGACCGGGGGGATAGCATGATCCTCCCACACGCTACGTCCCCCTGGTGAAACTTCTCACTGTCAGGTGAGAAGAAGTGGCTGGTGACTCCACATGTATGGGAGGAGGCATGTGGTAGTCTGCAGCGCTCCCCGGATCAGCAGAGGGGGTGGAGCAGCGACCGGGATGGCTCGGACGAGTGGGGTAATTGGCCGGGTACAGTTGGGGAGAAAAAAGAGGGGAAAATCCCCCCCCCCCAAAAAAAAGAAAAAAAACAGCTGTGCAGTAGATTTAATCTGTACACACACACACACACACACACACACACACACACACACACACACATACACCGAAACAGAACATGCACACATGAACCCTAAGTGGAGCAAAGTCTGTCTAGGTTCAATTCCTCTTTATCAGGCGGGCCTAACACAACACACACACACACACACACACACACACACACACACACACACACACACACACACACACACACACACACACACACACACACACACACAGCAGGGGTGACTAAACACAATCAGCATGCATGCTCACAATAGACACAAAAGAAGCACACTAGCATGCAAACACAAATAAGGACTTTTTTTAAACATGCACAGTCACAACTGAGCACTGATAGGCCCACGCACAAACCTGAACGCAACTTAAATGTGCATATCTTTGCTTACACACAAAACCATTATACACACACACACACACACACACACACACACAGACCTCTTCTCTTGCTGGCCGGCATGCTCTCAGCAGACACGCTCATCCTACTTGCAGATGGGGGGTCGGGCTGTGGATGCGTCGCCGTGGAGATTGCCGTCTCTGAAATCACCGTGGCACCACGGGGCCATGCGGGCTTAAATAAGAAATACGCCAGATCCAAGTTATGCTTTTCCTTAACACAAACACAGCGGCAACAACATCATCTTTACGGCAAATCACAATCGGAGACAACACAACATTGCACAATGCTCACATTCACAACAAAAGAGAATATCCAAGAACGTCTGCGTTTTAAAGGCAGGCAAGAAAAGGAGGATAGGAATTACTGTTATCTCTATTAAGTGCAAAAGCAAAACTAAAAAAGAGGCTACGAACTGATGATTGTGGCGCCTCCATATGGTAATCACACACACACACAGAGGGAGGGACATGTCCATCATATGAGATGTGTTTACCTTTATTCTACACATCTGGTAGGATTCATGCTACACCTCTGGTAGGATTCATGCTACACATCTGTTAGGATTCATGCTACACCTCTGGTAGGATTCATGCTACACCTCTGGAAGGATTCATGCTACACCTCTGGTAGGATTCATGCTACACATCTGGTAGGATTCATGCTACACCTCTGGTAGGATTCATGCTACACCTCTGGAAGGATTCATGCTACACATCTGTTAGGATTCATGCTACACCTCTGGTAGGATTCACGCTACACCTCTGGTAGGATTCATGCTACACCTCTGGAAGGATTCATGCTACACATCTGTTAGGATTCATGCTACACCTCTGGTAGGATTCATGCTACACATCTGTTAGGATTCATGCTACACCTCTGGTAGGATTCATGCTAAACCTCTGGTAGGATTTATGCTACACATCTGGTAGGATTCATGCTACACATCTGTTAGGATTCACGCTACACCTCTGGAAGGATTCATGCTACACCTCTGGTAGGATTCATGCTACACCTCTGGAAGGATTCATGCTACACCTCTGGTAGGATTCATGCTTACACCTCTGGTAGGATTCATGCTACACCTCTGGTAGGATTCACGCTACACCTCTGGTAGGATTCACGCTACACCTCTGGAAGGATTCACGCTACACCTCTGGTAGGATTCATGCTACACCTCTGGTAGGATTCACGCTACACCTATGGAAGGATTCATGCTACACCTCTGGTAGGATTCATGCTTACACCTCTGGTAAGATTCATGCTACACCTCTGGAAGGATTCATGCTACACCTCTGGTAGGATTCACGCTACACCTCTGGAAGGATTCACGCTACACCTCTGGTAGGATTCATGCTACACCTCTGGTAGGATTCACGCTACACCTCTGGAAGGATTCACGCTACACCTCTGGTAGGATTCATGCTACACCTCTGGTAGGATTCACGCTACACCTATGGAAGGATTCATGCTACACCTCTGGTAGGATTCATGGCATCTCTACCAGTCTTCTATACAGGCAAAAACACAATGAAGTTTGACTATGTTTGCTGTATGGTGCATGCGTGCTGTTGTAGGAGTGTCACATTGCACTTTGTGTGTCTGTGTGTGTGTGTGTGTGTGGGGGGGGGTCACTCTAAAGAAATTGTGGTCAGGTACAGAGGTACTGGAAACCCGTTTTGCAACTTGTTTCCTTGGCCTCTATGTGGTTGACTGACTGGTATGAGCCCGTGTGTGTGTGTGTGTGTGTGTGTGTGTGTGTGTGTGTGTGTGTGTGTGTGTGTTGGTGCTATTTTTTTGTTTTTGCCTGTGTGTGGTTTCCTGATGCCTGTCATCATGTGTAATGACCACAGAGTGATTTAGAACGACTGGTCAGGTCGGCAACGGCTGTAACCTTTTGTTCTGACAAACACGCACGTACGCACACACACACATACACACACACACACACACATATATATAAACGGATATACACACACATATAAACAGATATACACACACATATAAACAGATATACGTGTGCACAGACACATGTATATACACACAGACGCACACACAGACATACAAAGGCACACACAGAGATGCACACAAACAGAAACACTGTATATGTGATTTTTTTTCCTAGTGTCAAACCCACATGCACATACTGTACATTGTCCATCTATTCACTCTATCTATCTATCTATCTATCTATCTATCTATCTATCTATCTATCTATCTATCTATCTATCTATCTATCTATCTATCTATCTATCTATCTATCTATCTATCTATCAGTATTATTATTATCGTTGTTGTTATTGTCAGACAGATCCTGACTCACAGCCGTTTGGTGGAGGAAGTGAGAGCGGTCACAGTGTCAACAGTTTCCCTGCAGGCCTCACCGAGAAGGAAGGCGGGTGGAGCGAGATAAGGATGTTTATCATTACATCTGACAGAGCAGCGGGAAGGCAGAGAGAGAGAGAGAGAGAGAGAGAGATGCATGTCAACAAATGGGGATAGAAAAATGAGAACAGGAAAAAGAGGAAGAAGGCTGAACGATAGCAGGTAGACGACGTCAATATAAAACAAACAAATACACATTTTGCACATGTGACACAAAATGTGTCATAGAAAGATAGATAGATAGAGAGTGGTAAGTTTGTGAGAGATAGTTTGCCATAGAGGGAAAGGAGAGAGGCAGTCCCCTGGTAGAGAAAGAGAGAGTGAGAGAATACAGTAAATGAGAGAGAGGGGGAAAGATATATGTAGAGAGGGAAAATGAAGAAAGGGAGAGCGAGAGAGAGGTAGACAGTGAAAAAAGACTGGGAGAGGATAAAAGAGCAGGACACTCAGGAGATGAGAGAGAGAGAGAGAGAGAGAGAGAGAGAGAGAGGGGAGGCTGCCAGCTCCTCTCCTCAAGCTTTTAAGGACCTTACAGTCTCATGTATATTAATGGGCTGAGATATGACAATGGTGACACAAAGCCTGTTTACAGGCGGCTTGCTGGCTGTAGTCAGGTTTAAAGCTCTGCTGGTATTTATCACGCTGTCTAATAACCACTCCACTTCATACAACACACACACACACGCACACACACACACACACACTGCTGGGGGTTTTCTGTACTTCACATTCATGTGTGTTTGTCGTGGTCGCTCCAGGTTCGCCACTCCAGCCCTGGTTTCTGCATCTCGTCCCTGTGACGACCAGTGTTGGGAGAGTTACTTATAAAAAGTGTTTCACTCCAGATTACAGAATACATGCCCGAAATGTAATTTGTAACATATTCTGTGAGATTACTCGAGGTGAATAACGTATCCTAAATACTTTGGAGAACTTCAGCCTGGTCTTGCAGTTTATTAGCGGTGGATGTGACGGCGTGAGTGCGCCGCTGACTCCGGTGGACCGCTATCCTGCAGCTTTCTACCCTATCGACTGTCTGAACCCGTCTGAGTCACTCCGAATGTGCGTTAACACTTGCTACAGAAGAACATCTTACTACAGTCTTCAGAGCGAGGGCGATGAGGGCATCGCAGAAGGTGAACCCGTTGACCTCTTCAGTCTGAATCGACTGCAGGTCCACATGAACTGACTCGCCTAGTTTGTGCTCCAGTGGATGATGAGAGTCAGACCCTAAGTAGTGATCAGTATGTGTTGGTTTACGGTAAACATCACCAATCAAATGTCCCCCAGCACCAATTGCAATTTCACAGTCTAAGAAGGCTAACCCGCCGTTTTTCACATCCTCCCCGGTGAACTTGATGCGGTTGTCCTCAGAGTTAAATGGTAAATGGACTGCATTTATACAGCACTTCTCTAGTCTACTGACCACACAAAGTGCTTTACAGTGTATGCCTCAGATTCACTCATTCACACGCTGAGGGTGGAGGCTGCCGTTCAAGGTCCCGACCTGCTCATTAGGAGCAGTCGGGCTCAGTGTCTTGCTCGAGGACAGTTCGACACGCTTCTCGGCAGGAGCCGGGGATCGAAGCAGCGGCCGTCCGAGTACAAGGCGACCCGCTCTACCTCCTGAGCCATGCCGCCCCAAAGTTAATGTGTTTAACTCTGTCAAAGCCAGGAAGACGTCCAAAACGGGGCACCAGCCGATGGAAGGGAGGGGAAGAACAACAGCGGCCTAAGTGTAAACCGGCAGTGGTTCCGTATGCGGCGGTAGATTTATCACATGTAAAATCAAACCAATTACATGAAATTATGATACACAGACACACAACAAGGTGGAAGGCAGACTTATCCGCAGACAAAGACAATGAGGATATTGTTGAATGGGTCTGTTGGTAGTGGGCTGAGAAGGGCAGCGGAAAACGTTCACACACTGCCGAGCCAAAGCGGCCCGTCTCTTGTGGACTTTGAACCGAATCTGTTAAATTCTTCCACCAGCCAAACAAGTTGAATATGTTCTGAATATGTTCTGGTTTTCTATTTCAGCCTCACCGAGACAGAGTCACTTTTGATACCATCTGCCGTCCCATGAGAGCACCTTCACCATGCAGTGTGGGTGTGTGGGTGTATGTATGGGGGGTGGGGGGTTGTAAAAGTGGGTGTTTTCTGCCTCTTTGTTGCACAATATGGACATGTCTGTATGTTCTACGTTAACCAGACCACTTAATTATGAAGATTATGAAGATTTTCTTAGCAAGATCTCTCTCTCTCTCTCTCTCTCCCTCTCCTATATGAGAGTATTTCAGCGTGACACATTTGCAAAAATGTGCATCTAACTGTACTATACTCTATATGCATGGTGATCCTATTCACATGTGTGTTAGCATTTGATTTCATGTGTTTTCTGCGGTGTGTGTGTGTGTGTGTGTGTGTGTGTTGGCTGCCTTGCCTTCGAGGAGAGCAAAGAACCAGGGAGGGAGGGAGAGAGATGGAGAGAAATTCTTATGTAACCTACATAAACTCACATGCATACATATACACACAAGGTTATAGATACACACACACACACACACAAACATATACTAAATACTTAAGTATACACCCACACAGACAAGTAAGCCCCAAGAACACCGCACACAGAAGCAACTGATCTAGCATATACGCTCAGACACCCACTGCTCTACACACACACACACACACACACACACACACACACACACACACACACACACACACACGCGCGCGCGCACACACTCTTCCAGTTATCTGTCTCTCCTCGGCTCTCCCTCCATCCCCTGGTGGATCCCCTCCAGAGAAAGAATGGAGTGACAGATTCAAGTCTTTATTGAAAGATCATATGGGATGACTGAGGAATCCCATTACGTGTTGATTAAGTATTGATCCTGAGCGCTCTAAGTATTAACAAGTAAGCTAATATGGGCTGACCCGCGGGACCAGCGGCTGTGGTGTGGGTGAGAGAATGAAAGGGAGGGACTGAATTTGAAAAAGACAGCGAGCGAGCGAGCGAGAGCGAGAGAGAGAGAGTCTGAATCCCAACTTGACTACGACACTATATTCCTTTTATGACATAGTACTTTTTACTTATAGCTTCATGCATATAGTACTCACCTCTTTACACAATCTACACATTACACACACACACACACACACACACATACACTGACACACCCAGTTATCTGTTATTTAACAGGACTGGGTCGAAACCTAGAATATGGCTGCACCGTGTGTGGTGAGTGTTTGAAATGGTGGCCAGTTTGTGACAGGGTTAGCCAGTGGTAGTGTCTATAATGTGATTTCATAGACATATTCCTTCCCCTCTGATGCGTTGTGGGAAGATGGTGGCACGAATTCATGTTTGCGGCGGCCTCACCCAGCACCGTCCACGCAGTGTTTTTGTCCACGTCCGCATCTAAGTTTGTCTTCGTTTGATGGCTGGGAGAGCTGGCGCTGGATCGCTTGGGAGTGCTTGGTCTGCTGTGTCCTGTGGGCCCAGTGACCACGGCCCTGCCTGGAGCCGCACCAAAACAGGAAACACCGAGGGTGGTCTGACAGGACGCAGAAGCGGGGCAGGCTAAGCTAACTGCTAGCCCATGCAGACCGGCAGGTCTGATAACACCGAGGGTGATCTGGCGGCGGCCTTCCATAGCGATGACTGTGTTTTTGGTTTCGTCGTGTGAAGTGCGGGGAGGTGTGTCGACGGTTTTGGGCTGGGAGAGCTGGGCATTGGATCACCTGGGGGAGCGTGGTGTGCTGAGTCCGGTGGGCCCAGGACCATGGCC
Source organism: Lampris incognitus (assembly GCF_029633865.1). Taxonomy (NCBI): domain Eukaryota; kingdom Metazoa; phylum Chordata; class Actinopteri; order Lampriformes; family Lampridae; genus Lampris; species Lampris incognitus. Next base: position 14,045,416 of record NC_079223.1, read on the forward strand.
CTGCCTGGAGCTGCACCTGAGGAGGAAATACCGAGGGCGGTCTGACAGGATGCGGAAGCGGGGCAGGCTAAGCTAACTGCTAGCCCATGCAGACCGGCAGGTCTGATAACACCGAGGGTGATCTGGCAGCGGCCTTCCATAGCGATGACTGTGTTTTTGGTGTCGTCGTGTGAAGTGCGGGGAGGTGTGTCGACGGTTTTGGGCTGGGAGAGTTGGGCATTGGATCACCTTGGGGAGCGCGGTGTGCTGAGTCCGTTTGTGTAGTCTGATAACGATGGGCGTTGCTAAACATCGGAACACAAAGAGCCATGGACATCATGAGCTCCTACAACGACTCCAAAGAGGATAAATATCTGAGTCTCATCACCAGCCAGTCAGACTAGCTTGGTCTAGTCAGAAAGGCACGAACTGATGAAGCCTCTTGGAGGAGAGGCGAAACGTCTTCACGGATATATACCAAGTCCAGTTGAACTCGATTCAATTCCTTTGGATTCTTCTTGGAACAACTCGTTACACTATACACACACATATTGTGTACACATTGTGCACAATATGTAATGTCACATCATAATCTCTGAAACAGGAACTCTGTGATATCTGTTGTTTTAATAAACCCATAATTTCTGTACAGTTTATCCAAGTTTAAGTGTAGAATCTCTTGATTTACAAAGCAATTTATTCTATTTCATCATATTTTATTTCTGTATCATCTGTGTTCAGATGTATACTTTGGCAACATGAGTACATGGGCTTTATGCCAAGAAGCTTCATTGATTTGAATGGAATGGAGAGCAAGGAGGGAGCGACAGAAAGTAGAGCGGATGGATGAAAGAGTGGCAGGTGTGTGTGTGTGTGTGTGTGTGTGTCCTGGATTGCCACCTTTTTTTCGTCCCTTTTTTCTCCCCAATTATATCCGGCCAATTACCCCACTCTTCCGAGCCGTCCCAGTCGCTGCTCCATCCCCTCTGCCGATCGGGGGGGGGGGGGTGCTGCAGACTGCCTCCTCCGATAAATGTGGAGTAATCAGCTGCTTCTTTTCACCTGACAGTGAGGAGTTTCACCAGGGTGATGTAGGATGTTGGAGGATCACGCTATTCCCCCCAGTTCCTCCTCCCCCCTGAACAGGCGCCCTGACTGACCAGAGGAGGCACTAGTGCAGCGACCAGGACACATACCAACATCTGGCTTCCCACCCGCAGACACGGCCAATTGTGTCTGTAGGAACGCCCGACCAAGCCGGAGGTAACATAGGGATTTGAACCGGTGATCCCCATGTTGGCAGGAAATGAAAAAGACCATCACGCCACCCAGATGCCCAGGATTGCCACCTTGCAATGGATCACCACCTTGTCATGGTGGAGAAGCTTGTGTGTACCAATGATCCCAAGAGCTATGCTGTCCGGAGCTTGGCTCCTGGTAGGATCACCCAAGGCGGTCAAGGGGGGAGGATCCAGATGAAGCACGAGCCAACAAAGACCTCAACGGCTGAACTGGTGGAAGACAATGTCAGTGAAGGCGGATGAAGGCTGCAACACAGGGTGGTCCCCAATCGTTTTGGGTCTTCTTGCCATTTGACTCTGGCCACCCCCTGCCAAGGACCCTGTGGTGGCTGCAGCCGCCTCAGCCACTCCACAGGTGTCCTCCCCCAAGGATACTCACAGGACCTAGAAGGAGGACAGTCGTACTCGATCCTGAGTTTACCACAAAGCGAGAAGGGTGAAGTGAACAAAGTGTTGTCAGCCGAAGAGAAACTGGCGATGGAAAAAAAAAAAGAAGAAATGATACATGAGCGAGAGAGAGGGAGAGATGGAGGGAGGTATAGAGGATTGAGGCATGGGTGCTGAAGGCTTTGGCTGTAATGTCAGTCACTGCTGAGTGGAGATCAATTCCTGCATCACTCTCCTCTGCTACCATTACCTTCATTATATGATATTTCGGCAGGGAAATGAAGGTCCCCACACACCCCTCCCCTGATACACACACACACACACACACACACACACACACACACAATACAAAAACATATACTAAACACACACACATGCACGCACAACAACACAGAGACACGTCAGATGGACAGAAGGCCCCTCAAAATCAGCCGAGCGTCGACTCAGATAGGAATGAACATAATATCTAATAGATATATGAGACCAGCTCAAAGCTAAGGTGTGTGTGTGTGTGTGTGTGTGTGTGTGTGTGTGTGTGTGTGTGTGTGTGTGTGTGTGTGTGTGTGTGTGCATGCGTGTGTGTGAACGGACATGAGTTAAAAATAAGGTGATTAACGAACTAGTTGAGGGAAAGAAGGAAAAGGAAAGGAAATGGTCGCTACGGTGATAGATTCCTGAAATTTGATGGATGAGTTGGTGTTGAGTTTGCACCTGAATTTGACATATTGTCTTATTCACTCATACTGTGACTCTGTGTGTGTGTGTGTGTGTGTGTGTGTGTGTGTGTGTGTGTGTGTGTGTGTGTGTGTGTGTGTGTGTGTGTGTGTGTGTGTCCCACCAACTTCGTCATCACTGAGCTTTATTAGAAATCCCCAGTGCAGTTATCTCTGATTCACTCTCCAGGACCACACACACCATGTCCCTTCTCTTCTTCCCTTCCGTTCACCTCGAGCACCCTGACTCCCTCCATCTTACACCCCCCCTCCTACCCCCACAACACCACTGCTTGCTCCCCCCACCACCACAACCATCAACATCACCACCCACCACTCCACTAGGACCTTTTCGAATTCAGCGTAAATAAAACAAAACAAAACAAAGACCGCGCACTTGAACATAAATCAGGGAAGAGCTCTGACACCGAGCACACTGGTATCTCCGCGGGTAGCTGTGTCTGCATCGTGGAGGTCACAGGTTCGAGTCCCGAGAGTCGCGAAAAAGTGAAATTCAGAGTTGTTCTTCATTCCTTAAAACAGAAGAACAACGCCAGGCCTTTTCTCTGAAAAGCATATTCTTCAAACACAAGTGTAGAAAACTGCAACTTTTTCAATGTTTTTATTTTATTTTTTTGTCCTCCCTGCTGTACTAACAGCGCTTCCTGTTGGTATATTTGTATATAAAAAGCGAGTGTGTATGTTTGTATGTTTGCTTAAAACTCCAGAAATACTCATTGTAGAACAAAAAGAAAGGTATCTTTAGAATCAGAACTTTCCAAGGATTGCACATTTCCAAAAATATTTCAAAAACCAAGTAAAAAATTTGATTTATTTGCAAAACATGCCCTCTGACGATGTTTTGTGGAGACTTCCGGCAAATCCTTCCAGTGGTCAAGGGAGGCACTACACCTAACATTGTCAACGTTAGACTGAATGCATGCAACGTGGTTTACCCTTAGGCGCTTGAGCACTGAGCGATTAATACACACATTGGCAAAGAAGCTTGATGAATGGATTGAAAATTATGACATTTGATCATTTTCATTAATAACATTCATTCATTCGACATTTGTTTATCACATGTATCATATCATAAATTATCCTATATTTCATCATCGATTATATTGTAAAGATCAGATTGTGTTGGTTGTTTTGGGGAGAACATTTTCCGGGCAACCTGGAGGAAACCCACGCAGAAAATTCACTGTCCAAGTTAGCGAACGCCAGGATGACTGTCGAAGCTGCCGGTCTGCATGGGCTAGCAGTTGGCTTAGCCTGCCCTGCTTCCGTGTCCTGTCAGCGTGCCCTTGGTGTTTCCTTCTTGGGCGCAGCTCCAGGCAGGGCCGTGGTCGCTGGGCTCACAGGACGCAGCAGACCAAGCTCCCCCAGCTGATCCAGCGCCAGCTCTCCCAGCCAGGAACATTCGACACACCTCCCCGCACTCCACACGATGACACTAAAAACACAGTCAATACTATGCGAGGCCGCTGCCAGACTGCCCTCGGTGTGATCGGAACTGCCGGTCTGCATGGGCTAGCAGGTAGCTTAGCCTGCCCCGCTTCCGTGTCCTTTCAGACCGCCCTCGGTGTTTCCTCTTTGGCCGCAGCTCCAGGCAGGGCCGTTGTCCCTGGGCCCACAGGACGCAGCAGACCAAGCTCTCCCAGCTGATCCAGCGCCAGCTCTCCCAACCAAGTTGGCGCCACCATCGTCGCACACTGGTAATGGGTGAGGCCCTTCCAAACATGAATTCATGCCACCATGTTCCCACAAGGGAAGTGGGAAAATTTGTGTTTAAGACTAGGAAATATGTATATTTATGTGTGTGCTTTTGTGTGTATATTTGTATGTCTGTATGTGTTCTCTCGGTCTGTTTGTGATGCATATTTTCGTGTGTGTGTGTGTGTATGAATGAGAGAGCTATTGTTAGCATTGGTGTTTACTGACCCCTTTATTGCTTTACTGCATGCCTGTTTAGAAATCGTGTTTGTATTAGGAGAAAAAGGGGTCAGGTGATGCTAACGTTAACACTAACTGCCATCTCTGCAAACTCTCAAACTAAACTTCACCGCATAGTGTGGGAAAAAAAATGTTTTCGGGGCTCCGATATCACCTGCTCTTCTCGTGCTCTCTCTCTTTTTTTTTATCTTCCGTCCTCCAGCAACTGTAAATAATTCATTTTTCATTAAAAACTCATTACCACTAAAATCCCTACATTTATATTATCTCAGAAAGGGGGGCGTGGTGGCGGCGGCGGGGTGAGTGGAGATGAAATATGAGGCAAAGCCATAAATAGATTGTGTGCTCTAATGTGATTGTCATCCTGCGGTTGGTCTTTGTCTGCAGAGAATGCAGAGTGATGAGTCCAATGAGAGACGGATCAATGAAAGAGAGCGAGGGAAGGGAGGGTGGGAAAAAAGATGAGTGAAGACAGGAGTGATAGCTAAGTTTGGTGTGTGTGTGTGTGTGTGTGTGTGTGAGAGAGAGAGAGAGAGAGAGAGAGAGAGAGAGAGAGAGAGAGAGAGAGAGAGAGAGAGAGAGAGAGAGAGAGAGAGAGAGAGAGAGAGAGATTTGATATGCAAATATACTGCAGATTGAATTTATATTTTTTAACATATTTTGCTTTCTTGTGGGCTTGCATGCTAACCACATTTGGCAGATTTTTGGTGTGTGTGTGTGTGTGTTTGCATATGTGTGTGTGTGGGTTTGTGTTCAATTGACCATGCTAATGTTTGGCATTCACCTCATCTGGGCTGGTCAATAGCCGGTGTGATTATTCAGATGGGCCCCGGGTTTAACTCGGCCTCCTCATTGACTTGATGAAGGTTTTAGTCCTGTTAAGAAGCTGACACACTTCATTACAGAGAACATTCCTCTATTGATTAAACCATTCCAGGGTCTGGCCTTTCTTCCAGGAAGGATCTCCTTAATAACGCCGACCATTCACAAACACACAATGAGGTAGAGATCGACGACAGCACCCCAGAGATGTCACACATAAAGACCGTGTTATAGGGCTTCTAAAAGGAAAATTAAAAAAAGACATATCTTTATGTGAATAGATAAATTCCAACAACTTTTTTTTTTACTACATACGATAATAGAAGATATATATGAGTAGCAAAGCATGGCCTTTGTTTGGCTCTAAGTGTGGGGGCAAGATATTCAGTCAGAAAATGAGTTGAAAATGAATATGTTGGGGTGTCCGGGTGGCATGGCGGTCTATTCCGTTGCCTACCAACACGGGGATCGCCGGATCGAATCCCTGTGTTACCTCCGGCTTGGGCGAGCATCCCTACAGACACAATTGGCCGTGTCTGCTGGTGGGAAGCTGGATGTGGGTATGTGTCCTGGTCGCTGCACTAGCGCCTCCTCTGGTTGGTCGGGGCACCTGTTCGGGGGGAAGAGTTGGAACTGGGGGGAATAGCGTGATCCTCCCACGTGCTACGTCCCCCCGGTGAAACTCCTCACTGTCCGGTGAAAAGAAGCGGCTGGCGACTCCACATGTATCGGAGGAGGCATGTGGTAGTCTGCAGCCCTCCACGGATCAGCAGAGGGGGTGGAGCAGCGACCGGGACGGTTCGGAAGAGTGGGGTAAATGGCTGGATACATTTGGGGAGGAAAAAAAAATGTGTAGATGAGCTTCTGTAGTATTGGACTTTTGCAACTTTCTAATACATGCAAACAAGAACCAAACACACACACACACACACACATTCGTGATGTGCATATACTCCATCCCGTCTCAGTAGCGTGAGTTATATGTGTGCCGATACGCCGCTCTGTATAAACCCGCTGATTTTCCAGTCATCCCAGGTTAAAAGGTGTTTCTTTGGGAAAGTAATCAGCGGTTTAGCAGCCAGAAATGCTGCTGAATGTGACAGACGAACACAATGCCGCCGACTCGGGATGAACCCAAACCCTTAACACGGGATTTGACAGAGTAATTCAGAGTACAAATCACAGGTTTGTAAAGAAACAGCGTGTCAGATTACAAGTGACGACTAAAGTACATATGCACATACACGAAGAGTATAGCAGGAAAAAAAAGTGACCCCAAAAAAAGTTTCCAAGTTAATATTAAGTGTGCACTTTATGTTTTCAACCAGCTGTGATCATGCAAAAGTGATAAAACTGTCATATTAATGAAGCTGTTAAGCCATACATACAAGTTAGATAAATATGTAGATGCATTTTTGCAGAATTAAATACATGTTTGCCCTTTAGCAGCAGCTTGGATGTAAAAAATGATTACTTCATTGACGTACTGACGTGCTTTGCTGTGCAACTTAAAAGTACTGAAGGCTGATAAAGCCGAAAATCAATAAGCGTTTAGAGAATGATGCCTTCATGCCAGATCTGGTGGCTCCCCTATAGACGTGCATGAAACCACAGCCATCAGGCCCTACACGGGGCAGCGAGTCTTCTCTGGCAACACGCCGAATCCTAATTGTCAGGTAATTATGTCGGTCTTTACAATACTAGGTCACGCCCATGTGCTTTACCGTCAGAAACCGTCTTGATGGGGTATGCACCGGGATACCTGCCAAAGTCAGACGGTCATTCTACATTTGTCAGGTTGATGTTTATTTAAAGTTATTTTTACACGCAGCTTGTAGCCGGCGAGATGTCTTCAATATACGTCCTGTGAAAGGATCATTCTTCTGTATTTTTTCTTGAGAAAAAAAAAAAACGTTTTTCTCCTCACATCAGGCCACATCACATCATATAGAACAGGTCTTTGTAAACTTTAACGAAGAAATAAGCTTTGTGTTACAAAACCCATCACTGTTAACGCGTCTGCTTTTGCTAAATCACAAGCTGGTCTAATTGTTGAATGGCGGCTGTTTGAAAGATGCCTCGGGCAAGCCCCTGAAAAACCGCAAAAAGCAAACAGGGTCCGTTACCGTTCTTCCATTAGTCATCACGACATGCACTCTTGTCTCGGAGAAAAGAAAAGGACGTATCATTTGAGTCTGAAACGCCGTTTGTCAAAGACCGCTGCCAAACCTTCACTTTGTGACCCACGCTGCGGCATTAGGCCGCCGGGACCGGCGTTAATCTACTTTACAGCTTGCTTCTATATTTTCCGAGGCTTTGGATGACGTTCCAGGCGGGTCGTCCCAAAATACACATGCGGGCCTGATTGTGCGGGCGCCACCTTGTTGATTTGCCTGTTTAGTAAGTAATTATCCCCGTCTCCACCACGCTTGGCCAACACTAACGGAGCTAATGGAGTTTCTCTGCTTTTTGGTTTATGTCTTATTTATTATAGGAGGCCCGAGCGGGTTTCAGTGTGTAAATATAGATCAGACAGAGAGAAAGAGACGGGATCTAACCTGAAGGAGGGTCCTTCAAAGCCTACCAAACGAGAGAAAATTCTGACTTTAAAGATACGGTGAAATGACAAATGTATTTTTATTCCTGTTACCATTTAAATCTGAATTTACATACACACACATACACACTCACATACACACAACACAAATAGTGGATTAAAAGATGTAATCCATAATGTTTTCATATCAAAGATGACATATTTGATACTTTTTCCCACTGGCATTTTTGACACAACAGCCATTCATTGTATTAGTGTACTGTTTTGCCCCTCTACGTGGTATTTTCCATTGGTGTGCCGATTGCTGCCCGGGATTCAAATGTAATGGCATCCATACAGGAAATACGTTGTCTGCCGAAGAAGATTGCCTGCTGAAGAAGAAGCAGAAGACACTAACATACAAACATAAACTACTACTATTACTACTACTACTTTTGGCGGCTACCATTAGGGGCCGCCACAGCGGATCATCCGTTTCCCTCTCTTTCTGTCCTCTGCATCTTCCTCTGTCACACCAGCCACTGACATGTCCTGCCTCACCACATCCATACACCTCCTCTTGGGCCTTCCTCTTTTCCTCTTGCCTGGAAGCTCCATATTCAGCATCCTTCTCCCAATATACCCAGCATCTCTCCTCCACACATGTCCAAACCATCGCAATCTTGCCCCTCTCGCTTTGTCTCCCAACCGTCCAACCTTATCTGTCCCTCTAATATACTCGTTCCTAATCTTGTCCTTCATCACTCCCAATGAAAATCTTAGTGTCTTCAGCTCTGCCACCTCCAGCTCCACCTCTTGTCTTTTCGTCAGTGCCACTGTCTCCAAACCATACTACATAGCTGGTCTCACAACCATCTTGTAAACCTTCCCTTTAACTTTTGTTGAATAGTGTCACTCCTGACACTATTCTCCACCCACACCCACTCCACCCTGCCTGCATTCTCTTCTTCACCTCTCTTCCACTCCCTGTTACTTTGAACAATTGACCCCAAGTATTTAAGCTCATACGTCTTCATCACCTCTACTCCTTGCATCCTCAACATTCTGCTGTCCTCCCTCTTGATCATGTATAAGTATTCCATCTTTCTCCTACTGACTTTCATTCATCCTCTCTCCAGTGCATACCTCCACTTCTCCAGGCTTTCCTCAACCTGCACCCTATTCTCACTACAGATTACAGTGTCATCCGCGAATATCATAGTCCACGGAGACTCCTCCATGATCTCATCCATCAACCTGTCCATCACCATTGCAAACAAGAATGGGCTCAGAGCCTATCCTTGATGTAATCCAACCTCCACCTTGAACCCATCTGTCATTCCAACCGCACACCTCACTACTGTCATACTGCCCTCATACATATCCAGCACCACTCCTACATACTTCTCTGCCACTCCTGATTTCCTCATACAATGCCACATCTCCTCTCTAGGCACGCTGTCATATGCTTTCTCTAAATCCACAAGGACACAATGTAATTCCTTCTGGCCTTCTCTATACTTCTCGATCAACATTCTCAAAGCAAACATCACATCTGTAGTACTCTTTCATAGCATGAAATTATACTGCTGCTCGCTAATCATCACCTCTCCTCTTAACCTAGCTTCTATTACTCTTTCCCATATTTTCATGCTGTGGCTGATCAACTTTATACCTCTGTAGTTGCTACAGTTCTGCACATCACCCTTGTTCTTGAAAATCGGTACCAATATGTTTCTTCTCCACTCCTCAGGCATCCTCTCACTTTCCGCGATTGCGTTAAACAATTTCGTTAAAAACTCCACTGCCATCTCTCCTAAACATCGCCATGCTTCCACAGGTATGTCACCTGGACCAACTGCCTTTCCACTCTTCATCCTCTTCATAGCCGCCCTCACTTCCTCCTTGCTAATCCACTGCACTTCCTGATTCACTATCTACACATCATCCAACCTTCTCGTTTTCTCATTTTCTTCATTCATTAGCCCCTTAAAGGACTCCTTCCACCTTCTCAACACACTCTCTTCGCTTGTCAGCCCTTTTCCATCTCTATCCTTGATCGCTCTAACATGCTGAACATCCTTCCCAGCTCGGTCCCTCTGTTTAGCCAATTGGTACAAGTCCTTTTCTCCTTCCTTAGTGTCTAACCTCTCATACAACTCATCGTTCTTCTTTTTGCCTTTGCCAACTCTCTCTTCGCTTTGCACTGCATCTCCTTGTACTCCTGTCTACTTTATTCATGTCTCTGACTATCCCACTTCTTCTTTGCCAACATATTCCTCTGTATACTTTGTTGTACTTCCTCATTCCACCAGCAAGTCTCATTGTCTTCCTTTGTTTGTCCCGATGTCACACCAAGTACCTACCTAGCTGCCTCCCTCACTATTTTTGCAGTCGCTGCCCGGCCATTTGGCAACTCTTCACTATCACGCAGTGCCTGTCTTAACTCCACGCAATAGTCTTCCTACTTCAACTTCCAACATTTGATCCTTGGCTCTGCCTTCACTCTCTTCCTCTTCTTTGTCCCTAAAGTCATCCTGCAGACCACCGTCTGATGTTGCCGAGCTACATTCTCCCCTGTCACCACCTTGCAGTCTCCAATCCCTTTCAGATCGCACCTCCTACATAAGATATAGTCCACCTGTGTGCACTTTCCTCCACTCTTATGTCACCCTGTGTTCCTCCCTCTTCTTGAAACCACAGCCATTTCAATCCTTTTTGCAAAATCCACCACAATTTGTCCTTCTACATTCCTCTCCTTGACACCATACCTACCCATCACCTCCTCATCCCCTCTGTTCCCTTCAACATGCCCATTCATGTCCGCTCCAATCACCACTCTCTCCTCCTTGGGTACACTCTCCACCACTTCATCCAACTCACTCCAGAATTCTTTTTTCTCTTTCATCTCACACCCAACTTGGGGGCATATGTGCTGATAAAATTCATCAACACACCTTCGATTTCCAGCTTCATACTCATCACTCTGTCTGACACGCTCTTCACCTCCAACATACTCTTGCCATACTCTTCCTTCAAAATTACCCCTACTCCATTTCTCTTCCCATCCACACCATGGTAGAAGAGTTTGAACCCTCGTCCAATGTTGCTGGTCTTACTCCCCTTCGACCTGGTCTCTTGGACAGACAGTATACTTACCTTTCTTCTCTCCATCATATCAGCCAGCTCTCTCCCTTTACCAGTCATGGTGCCAACATTCAGAGTTCTAACTCTCACTTCCACACTCCTACCCTTCCTCTTCTCCCACTGCCTCTGCACATGCCTTCCCCCTCTTTTTCTCTATCGCCCAACAGTAGCATAGTTTCCACTGGCATCCTGCTGGCCAACAGTACTGGTGGTGGTCATTGGTAACCTGAGCCTCGACCGATCCAGTATGCAAATCTGATTTATGATCCACATATTTGATTTGGCAAATATTTTATGCCAGATGCCCTTCCTGACACCACCCTCCTCACTTATCCGGGCTTGGGACAAGCAGTAAGAATGCACTCGCTTGGGCATCCTCAGTGACTGCGTTGAATATACAAAGCGAAACATCAGGTTTAATTAGATATTTGATATGGATTGATACACTGTTCAGTATTACAGTCAAATGACAATGTTGATTAGTCTTCTTTCTCCAAATATGCACGCTACTGCTGGATTATCTTGCCCATGTTGCAGTAAAATCTGCGACCATCAGTAATCATGACAAGCACGTGAACACTTTCTTTGCATTCAGGATCACATTCATTTCAAATGGAAGTGATTTTGCGGTATGAAAAAGAACCATTGCAACCACCCGATGATGCCAAAACCACCAAAACTGAGTAAATTCGGGATAAGTTCTAGTTTATATCTGTTTACGACTATGTATTAGAATTCACAAAAAAATCGTCTTGCTTTTGTGGTTTTAAGAATATTGTTTTTCCCCTCCTGACAAATACAATGATTTTTGAGTAAAGTCATCCTGCACCGAATGGAGTGGGATTAAGAAAAGACGAATGATCTTCTACCACCGAAATGAAACTAGCCAATAGCATATCGATGTCCACATTCTTCTAAAAAGGATTAACAACTATTGGCTGTCAGTCAAATCAGTCTCCCTGCCTTCACTAAATCGCACTGAACCATTCAGTTTCATCCAAATGCTGTTGTAGTGGAACATTTTTGGGAGTTGGCTCAATTGACATAAAGTCATCCTCATCATCATCATAAAGTACTGCTTTAATAAGTCAAACAAATAAATAAAAAAATAATTCAAGAACTTCATTCAATCCTTTAAACAGTGACATTTTATATTATCAAAAAAAAGACAAAAAGAAACTACCTGAAGTGAAAATCAGACAAGTTTTAATTGGATCTTACAGTATTTTCGAATTCTGTCCACACCAAAGCATGTCTGATGCTGTCAGGCCCCATCACTAATCTGTTTCTTTGTTTTATTAGTAAATCAAAGGCCTAATCACCTGAGGAGGAGAGGAGAGGTGAATGGAGGAGGAGAAGAGGTATAGGCTATTTTTCAATCTAATGGCCAATTAAGATCCGACTAAACGAGGAGGCAGGAGAGCATCTTCTGCTGCAGACCTCATTGAGACTCTAATAAAATGTCAAAATACCACCTCTCTGTCTCTCTCTCTCTCTCACTCTCTGTTTCCTGAATCTCTCTTCCTTCTCTTTCCACTCTACTTTTTCAAGTTTTTTTTTGCTCACTTTGATTGGTTTCCTCTCTCTCTTTTTCTTCATTATTGATTCATGCGTGCAGTTATTCTACACTTTCACTACAATCTATTCCTTCCCTCACTCTCTCCCTCACTCACTCTCTCATTAATTCATACATTTTCTCACTCACTCATTCACATGCTTATTTACTCTCTCTCTCTCTCTCTCTCTCTCTCTCTCTCTCTCTCTCTCTCTGTCTCTCTCATATCAGTATCGCATGCCTACACACATCATCTCACTCCTCTCATCTTGTCTTTTATTTGGAAGGGCAAATGGAGAGAGACTTTTGACTTTTAAAACAACTTGTATTTGCAATTTACAATTTCATTTGGCAGACCCTTTTATTCAAAGTGACGCACATCTGAGCATTAACACAACACAAGCAAGCCACCACATTTATGCCACATATTTACACTACATTATAAAGATTTTCCATTCCCATCACTTCAATATAAACTGGTAAGCTGAAACAATAAATTCTCAGGCATCATTACTGTGGCTCCATCAAATCATTTACACAAAAATGTAAAAACACACACACACACACACATCACAATGAATTAAAAATTAAGAGCAAATTAACCATCTTCCCTCAGTAAATATAACACCTGTCTGATCCCCCACAGAGCCCTGAAAGAGTCCAGATTACTGGTCAGGGGTGTAGAAAGTTTGCTCTATCCTCAGACGAGGAGCCACCAAACCCTTCAGACTCTGCACCGCATCAGTCCAGCCCTGACCTAACATCTTATTCTTTGTGGTTGTCGAGATCGCTAGCTTAGCAGTTCCAAACAAAAAAAAACTGACTAGGACCAGAAGTAGTCTTTTTCTTACTGCGTATGTAGGACCAAAAACAAACAAGGGGACAGAGAATTTCTCTCTCAAAGCTTCCAACCATTCCTGCAGTACTCCAAATAAGCCCACTAATCGAGGACAAGAGACCACTAAATGCTCTAATGTTTCCCTTTGTGCACAGAAAGGAAATTCCTCCCCAGTGCTTGGATCCAGGTGAGGTCTGGGTCTGTTCATGGCTGTTGTATAATCCTCCACTGGAGGTGAGCCATCCCTTTCTCAACAGGAGGCTTAAACAGGACCCTCCACCTGCCTTTAGGGGTACAGTTTGAAGCAAAAAGCCCAGTTCATCTCGACTCCTTGACTTCAGCCAGAAAGCGAAGGTTGAACACCTCCATACAGCTGTAATAGAACTGGTTTTTCCCACAAGAGCTGCAACTGGTGTTTTCAGGGAAAGAAGCAGTCTGCTCCTCCCTTGCCACTCTTCAACAGCAGGACTGACAATCAGGGAGGGAAAAACGTACTCATTGTCATCATTCCGTTGGTCAGCTAGAGCACGATTTTTGGCAAACATTGTCAGTGGCCCAGACAGGGACTGCCAGACTTCCTCCACAACCCTGCTCAGGACTCTGAAGGACCTGATGTTAGTGATGCCACCAAGTGTTTCCATTGATGATTTTATAAGATGGTCCAGTTCAATGATGCCAGCCTCAACAAACTTCATCTTTACTGTAGCGGAGGAACAGATGGTATTTGTAAGGAAGTCATTATAAAACAGCAGCTCCTCAAAAAGCAACATTCCCAATCTAGGGCCAGGAGTTTATGTGACCTTCAGCATCTGCCAGGCGTCAAGCACTGAGCTGTAAAAAACATGTTAAGTTCAGTCAGGTCAGCTTCAGATGATCTCAGCAGAGAAAGCTGTTTATCCAACCCAAGCCGGCCAGCTTTCCTGAGAAGCAGCCAAGCAGGAGCCAACCAGCAGTGACCGCAGCCATACAACAGCCTCGGTGCCATCTGTAGTCTGAAGGCTGCAGTTCTGGATAGAATGTCTATAAGTCCTTGTGCTCCCTCTGCCACAGGGAGATACAGGGCTGACATGCTCAGCCGGTGCTGACCAGACCAGAAAAAAATCACCAGGAAACTCTGCATCTCTTCCACGAGGCTTGGTGGTGGCACTAAAACAATGAGTATGTGCCATAGAGATTAGGTGACCAGGTTATTAACGATCAGAGCTCTTCTCTTGTAGGACAGCTGGGGTAACAACCATTTCCATTTGGACAACTTGGCTTCCCTCTTCTTCAGCTCTCCCTCCCTGTTCTGCCTCTGAATGTCCTCACTTCCTAAGTATACGCCTCAGGAATTGGGAACAATTTGTCATTTCAATCATGTACTTGCGTACACAAAAGACCCAAAATTTTATTTCTCCCAGCCCACAGCAGTGTAACACAAAAGATAAAAATGCACACCCAAAATTTCCCAGAGAACAAAGCAAAAAAAAACCAACAACAAACAGTTGACAACACAGTCCATTCAGTGCAACGCAGTCCAAAAATTCCACTGTCCAGAGAATGAACACCAGCCGGGTTGACTGTCAGAATTGCTGGTCTTCATGTGTAAGAGCAGTTAGCTTAGCCTGCCCCGCTTCTGCATCCTGTCAGACTGCCCTCAGTGTTTCCTCTTCAGGCGCAGCCCTGGGCAGGGCCGTGGTCCTTGGGCCCACCGGACGCAACAGACCAGGCTCCCTTAGCCAATCCAACACTAGATCTCCCAGCAAGACACCTTCAACACACCACCCCCGCACGCCACACGATGACACAAACACAGATGCAGACAAAAGCTCTGCACACTTGACGCTAGGCAAGGCCGCCACCAGACCACCTTGGTGTTTCCTCTTGGGCACAGCTTCGGACAAGGCCACAGACCTACAGGATGCAGTAGACCAAGCTCTCTCAGTCAATCCAACGCCAGCTCTCCCAGCCATTAAATGAAAAAAAATCAACGATCAAAATAAAAACGTCACACAATGACACAAACTTAGACGTAGACATGGACAAAGCTACTGCATAGTCGATACTGGGTGAGGCCACTGCAAACGTGAGTTCACGCCACCATCTACCCACACCGGATGCAGTGTGGGTAGGTGACTTCCTAAGTATGCTCCTAGGATTTTAATACCATTTTCCTTCACCTAATGTCCCCAGGACGACCAGGAGTGCTCCACTGACCCACCAAACATACCTCACTTTTCCCCTAGCTAACCCTGGCTAAAGAAGCCTTTTCATATAAGACCAGGTTTTTTTTTTTTTTTTGTAATTGCTGGTCCTCTCCCTCACCCTGGACAAACACATTAGCATCATCAGCGTATGCTGATACAACAACAGGGGAGCTTTGAGCTAGCTCTGGCAGAGAGGAACCCCTCAGCCTGCTCCTCAACCTGCACAGGAGAGGCTCAATGGTGATGCTGTAAAGCTAGCCTGAGATGGGACAGCCCTGCCTGATCCCTCTCCTAACCTGCACAGGACAGCTCAACCCTCCCCCACCTTCACAACACAACAAGCACCACTATACAACAGATTTACCCAGGAGAGGAACCCCTCCTAAACACCAAAAGTCTGCAAAATAGAGAAAAGAATACCATGATTTACACGTGCCAAAAGCCTTAGCCTGATCAATAGATATAATACCCACATTTATATTATATAATTTACAGACAGAAACATCTTCCAGGTCTCATCTCTTCTTCTAACTCCTGTATAGCTCACTTAACATTAGTTTTGGAATTGCATGTGTATTGCTGGCAAAACACCCTAATTTGGGCCTTTCCTACCCCCCACCACCGAGTAAAAGAAAGAAAATTGTCTTTCCTAGATCTCCAATAATCCCCAAATAATTAAAAATTTTCACAAAAATTAAGATTATGTAATAATTTAACATAAAATTGCCTAAACGATTTTGGTTTTCCAGCGGGAGATAAAATCAGTTCTATTAAAACTAAAGGATGGTCTGTAAAAATGACAGGATGGGTCTGACAATAAACAACTCAAGCGGGAAAAGAACAAGATACATAAAACATGTCTAAGCTAGCTGCACTAACTGCCATCTGATATTGTGACCCAAGTATACTGTATAACTGAAGGCTGTTTCATCCTCCCACATATCAACCAAATCAGTTTTCTTTAAGACATGGGACAAAACAGAGGATGATTGAAGGTGTGGCTCCTCTCCAGTCCTATCTAAAGTAACGTCAGTGCAACAATTACAGTTCCCAAACCAATACAATGCACTCTCCTGGATCAGTGCCAGTTAATTTTTCTTTCAATATAAAAACAAGCCCTTCACACTCAGAGCCTTGGTTTGGTGCATGAACATTAATAAAACTAAAGATAAATTCCTCTATTTCACACTTTCATCAGAAGAACTCTGCCCTTCACAATCTCTGTGCTGGATATAACGTTTGCATTTAGAGTAGAGGAAAATAGCGACTCTTGCACTAAAATTTGTCTGATGGCTAAGGACATGTTGCCCTGCCCACCGTAAGTGCCAGTCTATTTCATTTGCGCTGTCACGGTGTGTTTCTTGTCGAAAAACTACATCCAGTCTTTTCTGCTTGATTACGGTTATTAAGGCTCCTTTCTGTACATCTGTACCCCCATTCATATTTAATGACACCACCCTTAAACCCTGCGTATGAGGAGAAGAGAGACAGACCAATAAGAGGCGAGACAGGAAAAGACAGCAGAGATGAAACTCTCACTGTGGTATGATCATTGTCATTTAATTTGAGTCTTTCATTTTCTTTACCATTTTAGCTCTAGGCACTTTTAAACCTTTCCTTAGACCAGTGACATGCTTATTGAGATGATAACGTTTTTTTGCTAGTCAGTAAATCTAATCCAACAACTTTTTGAAGTGTAGTAACTGACTGAATACATTTTCCATCGTCAGGAAAGTAATCTTTAACATTAGCTGATTTACCAAATGTGTCGTTCAGAAATCCATTAATCTCCTCAATGAATACAAGTTTACCTTCTGAGAAATACTGTCTGCTACAGACACACTATCATATTCAGCTTCAGATTCACACTCCATGTCAGTCACATTACCATGGCAACCAGCAGGCTTCATCGCCTGCTCCTCTGCATCTCTGTCCAGTCTGACCTGCAGCATCTCATCCCCCCTGTACTGCAAAACGCTCCGCATCTGCCCCGACCTCCCCATGTCATCCTACCTCAGCACTGTCCTGGCCACCAGTTCAGTCTACACCTCCCCTGCTGAATTACCTTTAGACACAGAGCCACACAACCAATGGCTCCAACCATACAGCCACCAGCCTGACTCCATAAAGGGGGAGCAGCCTCGGACAGCATCCGCCACCCGCCGCTCCCCTCCCCACTGTCAGCTGCATCGGCCTCAGTGACCTGTTACCCTCTTCTCCCTTCCCCACTGTCAGCCACCGCAGGCCCCGCTGCATGAGGTCCATGTGGACAAGGAATCTGCTTGTGACCCACAACTTCACACTGAAAACACTTCATACTCCCAGAGCTAGCATATACCATATAAAATCCCTCCTCATGCCTAACACACAGAGACATCCAGTTGTTGAGGGTCCAAATACATGAACACTTGTCTCAAAATGAACATGCTTCAATTTGGTGTCCTTAACAGCCCAGACTCACCGTATGGAATTCAGGAGATTTGTCCACAAACCTCCTCAAACCTCCTGAAGTGTGTCAGTTCTTGGGACTTCGGACACAGTGATCCAGGTAGAAGGCATGGCTGGCGGGGAAACTAGTGTAAACTCATCATTTCCGAACAAGCCATTTTCGATCAGCTGGTTTACGAACCTCCATTCCTTCATAAACACAACCACCGCTTTATTCATTCATGAGGCGTACGAGACGTTTCCATGCCCTACCTGTTCTCCTTCTGCCAACAGCACCTGCTCCACCGTGGTGCTGGGCTGCGGTACGACCCTCGCTCCGTGCCTCAAAGACAGGGATGGCGTCTCAAAGGTCGCCATGTCTGGCATGAAGCACGGTTCACCGTCCGCCAAAAACAACCACCGAACACAAACCAAAGTACAACAAGAACAACTACAAAACAACCATACAATAAACACAGTAGGGAAGAAAAAAAAAAGAAAATCTGAGAAAAAGTCAAAGACTCAGCCAAACTCACCACACTCTCCACCACCAAACTCCCAGCATGCACTCAGAGAGGGGGGGGGGCTGCCTGGATTTGAGCTGCATACTGTATCAATTTTGCCCACTCTAAATGACCTAAATAAGGAATTCAATCCTGTGGGTCTGAATAGGAGAGCTTAGTCCACATATTTATTGAATCCAGCCTCTTTGTCCAGCGCCAGCGCACGCTGTGGTTTCAGACTCCACTCCAAGCGTCCAATGTGGAATGGAAACCTGATCCCTCCCTCTTTCATTCTCTACTTCTCTTTCACTCTCTTCCTTTTTTTTTATGTTTTCCTTATACCAGGCTCAGGCCTGGCATCACAGAGATGGAGGCAGATGGGGTGGACAGAGAGAGAGAGAGAGAGAGAGAGAGAGCGAGAGAGAGAGAGAGAGAGAGAGAGAGAGAGAGAGAGAGAGAGAGAGAGAGAGAGAGAGAGAGAGAGAGAGAGAGAGAGAGAGAGAGAGAGAGAGAGAGAGAGAGAGAGAGAGAGAGAGAGAGAGAGAGAGAGAGAGAGAGAGAGAGAGAGAGAGAGAGTTGTGAAGGGAGAAAAGAGGAGGGAAGAGGAGAGAGAAGAAAAAGATACATAGAGAGAAAATGGAGGTACAACAAGACGGAATGAGAGGGAGATTTAGAGGGAAGAGAGGGTGAGGGAAAGAGAAAGGGACAGAGCTAGAAAAGAAGAAAAAGACAGAGAGAGAAGGATATGGGGAGAAGAGAAAGGGAGGGGGAGTAAAGGGGTGAACGGGAAAGGCAGATTGAGATGGGGATAGACAAAGAAACAGAGGGTGTGAGAAATAGAAAGAGAGGGCTAGAGTGGAAAAAGAGATGGAGAGAGTAGTTATTTTGTAACATATAGAGAGAAACGAGAAATAGATGGAGAAGAAAAAGAGACGGACAGATATTGGAAGAAGAGAAAGGGAAGGAGAGAGACAAAGAGAGGGAGGAGAGAAGAAAAAAGTGAGAGAAACAGCAGTGTTTACACGCTAGATATGTGCGACATCACAAGTACAACTAACGGAGTAAGTTCCCGTCATCTAGTGTGTACTAATAAGTGCGGTTGTATGTCTTCATCACGTTGTCATCATCATGTAACGTGACAATACCGCTTTCTACAATCCAGTCTACTGACAAAGCGTCAGTCGACCCTTAACCTGATGCTGTGGCTGCTTCATCCTGACGGATGCTGCAGACGTGCAGAGGAATTGGTGTTGGTTCACGTGCGTAAGTGTTTCCGACGCCGGTTCACGGTTCTGGGAGACGGGCGGAGGAAGTTGAAACGACAAAATGTCCAGGATGTATTAGGTGTCTTTGTGTCGGTGACAAAGGATTTGTGTCTTTACCTGTGTTCCTTAGATCTCCACGCAGTTTTTTTTGTTGTTCACGGCTGTCCGGGTGTGTGTGTGTGTGTGTGTGTGTGTGTGTGTGTGTGTGTGTGTGTGTGTGTGTGTGTGACCTTTCTGAGATCCAGCCATGCTTAACTCACTCCCTTTGTGCCTGTCATTTACAGGACGACTATTGACGTTTTACAATCTGAACCCCGGGGACCCGCATGCACGCACCCCCGGTCAGACAGACGGGTACTGTACATACAAATACAAACCCAGAATCTAACAGACAAACAGGCGCTGTACATACAAATACAAACCCGATCTATCAGACAGACAGGTACTGTACATACACACGTTGACTAAAATTCTAGGAGAAAGACAGACACACAAAAACTCACACACACACAATATCTGTCTGATGGCATGCATGAGCAAGCTGGTCAGTGCCTGTTGTTGTTATTATTATTTTTATTAATAGTATCATTATCATTATTATCATCTCCCTTATTATTATTATTATCATTATCTTTATTGTTATTGTCATTATTATTTAGATTTGTGATTTTGATATACTTTATTAATCCCCGTGGGGAAGTTACGCTCTGCGTTTAACCCATCCTAGCTGTGTAGCTAGGAGCAATGGGCAGCCGCCGTGCAGCACCCGGGGACCAACTCCAGTCCATTTTGCCATTGCCTTGGTCAGGGGCACAGACAGGAGTAGTAACCCTGACATGCATGTCTTGTTTTATGGTGGGGGAAACCGGAGCACCCGGAGAAAACCCACCGCAGACACGGGGAGAACATGCAAACTCTACACAGAGGACGACCTGGGATGGCCCCCCGAGGTTGGACAACCCTGGGGTTCGAACCCAGGACCTTCTTGCTGTGAGGCGACAGCACTAACCACTGGGCCACTGTGCCACCAAAAATTATTATTATTAATAGTAGTAGTAGGCCATTTTGTGAGGCAGCTTTACATCATATGGAAAAATGTCAAGACCTCCACAGAGACGCTAACCCGCATCCCATCGTGTCAGAAAATAACACAATAGAAATCAAACTCTATCATTTCGTTAATCTCTGACCTCTCTTTCCTCGTCTCTTGCTTGACTGAACACACACGAACATCTGTTTTTACCAAACACTGCCGGTCAGCTTCTCTGATGGCTCACTTCATTCAGCTTTTGCAAGCGAATACCTGGGCCGGCTTGGGTGGTGGTGAAACAAGTGGATGCTGGGATGGCCGGCCGGCATAATGTCAGAGGAAATGTAGCTCGGGGGTGTAATTCGGCTGGGTTTCCGCGGCATAAGCTCCTTATCACAACACATTAAGCAGACACGGAGAGGCGAGCACTAGTGTCAGCTGTCCGGCCCTGTTGGAGAGGGCCAGCCGGCACCGATGTGACACATCAGTGAGCAACACTAGCCAAGGGCCTGGAAGGGTGATCAGAGACGTGGACACACACACACACACACACACACACACACACACACACACACACACACACACACACACACACACGCACGTGCATGGACAAAACGGAAGGCCAAACCGACGTGAACTTTTTAGATATACTAGCTCAACAGGGCTTTCCAGAGTCCACCAAGTCTCATTGGCAGCAGCCATGTTTCCATCACAGCACTTTTTATTCTGAAGTACAGCGTTAGAAGAGCTGGATAGAAACAGCAAAATTAGATAAAACTTCTTTGTTCACTTGAGATGGTTCTTGCTTGCAAAATGGCCAATGGAAACACGTGTGTGGAATAAAACCTGAAATGTGAATAGCATTTGATCACATGACCGGCCGTGTCTCCATCTGAACGGCTCCTCTGGCGGCTGTTGACGTGCCCGACACATGACGTAGGACAGTGGTTCTCAACCTTTTTGGGGTCCTGGACCCCCTGCGTATTTTTGATCTACCCTGAGGACCCCTCCACCTGATCTTGGGGGAGGGGGGTTGCAATTTGATAGAAACAGTAGAAACTGCATTTTAAATTGCATTATAGCATTTATTCACTCTTTGGGGCAAAAATAAGAGCTTTCAGTTGTAACTTAGATATAGTTAACAAAACAGAATTCTTATGCAGTAACTTTCAGATATACGTAACAAAACAGAATATGTATTCAGTAACTTTCAGATATATGTAACAAAACAGAATATGTATTCAGTAACTTTCAGATATATGTAACAACAGAATTTTATGCAGTAACTTTTAACAATGCAAACGGGAGCGAGATCTCTTATTAAAATACAATAAATTACACTTGTGAAACAGATGTAATTAGAGAAAAAAGTCCTGTTACCCTTTATAGTTTAGGTAGATAAAGGTCTCAGTCACATTTGAGTAAAATAATCCTGTTTCTATAAATGTCATAGGATCTTGTTTTAAAGATATTTTATTTTCACGGACTCCTTGCAATTACACCACGGACCACTAGGGGTCCGCGGACCCCCGGTTGAGAAACACTGACGTAGGACACGTCAAGCTGCGTTTCGCCTTTTATTCGCCAAAATCGGTCTGGCGGAAATATTTTTAATTATTTGTCTCAACTATCTTCCAGTACTGGATGGTAGACTTTTGGTGCGTGGATCAACAGCAGACAAGACGGCAGACCTGCTGTCTTTTTCTCTTGAGAAGTCCGTTCGTTCGCGTCCCATGTTAAGCGGCGTTTCAGAGTTTTCGGGGGGGGGGGGGACAAAAACAAACAGGCAACATAACGAGAAGAACATAAAAATTACATTAAAATTACAAAATTGCTACTCTGATGGCGGAGCGGAATGAACCGCCGTTCTGGCAGCCCGCTCGTCACGTGGCTGGGAGGTTCGTATCCCAGACTCGCCGTAACCGGTCACGGCCAGAGCGTCCACGGGGTAAGGCATTCGTTAGGGTAGAGGCTAGTTCGCATCGATGCAGAGAACGGTCAACTGAGCATGCGCAAGTACTCGTTGCCTCCGTTGTTTGGCTAGGTTAGGGTTAGGGCGGGGTTAGGGTTAAAGTTAGCTAATCAGACGCAGAGTAGGGGTGGGTCTTCCTAGAATCCTAGCGCCTGGATGCTACGCGGGGCGTGTGGAGGCGTGGGTAGAGGCATTTCGCGCATGCTCAGTTGACCGTTCTCTACTCCATTTCCGTTCTTTGCGTCGACGGGAACTAGCCTCTACCCTTACCCGAGGGATAGAGGGTGTAGATCGCTGTAGTGTTCGGGGAGTCGTCGTTCTCCAGCGACCCCTCTGGCCCATCCGGGTGCCTGCAGCCAAGCAACCGGAAGCATTCTCCCTGCGTCTCCTTCGCGGCCTGAAGGTAATGCAATCCATGCGAGGCTTCAGCGTGTAAAATAGCGAGAACAGCCGACACGAGTTTGAAGGAAGCTGGTGTTACGACTATCTCCTTCCCGTGGAAACGTGAGCCAGGGGAGTTATTCGACAAGAGTTCCGGCCATATGCCATTGGGTTAATTGGGTGGATAAGGGGAAAAAAATTAGAAATAAATGTATTTTAAAAAAAACATGACAAAATTGAGTACAACTGACAGACAGGATGTAGAGACGAGGATAACATTTGACCATCCACCATAAAAAGAAAAAATGTTGAGAGACAAAAGCTAACATTACATTAGCTAACCCCCCCCACCCACCTTTTCTCCCCAGTTGTACCTGGCCAATCACCCCGCTCTCTGAGCCATCTCGGTCTCTGCTCCCCCCCGCCGATCCGGGGAGGGCTGCAGACTACCACCTGCTTCCTCCGATACATGTCGAGACGCCAGCCACTTCTTTCACCTGATGGTGAGGAGTTTCACCAGGGGGGAATTAGTGCATGGGAGGATCATGCTATTCCCCCCCAGTTCCCCCTCCCCCCCTAAACAGCGCCCCGACCGACCAGAGGAGACGCCAGTGCAGCAACCAGGACACAGGGCCGGTCCTATGCTATTCTGGGCCAGAGAGCAACCATCGCTCACCCCCCCCCCCCCAAAAAAAAAATACAGACATGCACGACCGTGACAACCACCAACACCCATAAAGCCTAGGCCTACGCACGCACGCATACACCACACAGCTGTGCGTGGGGTGAGCACAGGCTACCAGAAGAAACAACAATTCAAAATAATATCAACCACAGGACACAATTACAAGCAACCATGCCACAGCGGGCTAAAGTCCTCCTCATTATCTTACCTTAAAACTTTACGCGTCGTGTCTTGACCGCTGCAAATGTTGCAATTGTGTCATTGTAATCCACCTGTCTTGCCCCACGGTTCTCGATGGACAACACAGCCAACGCAGACAGTCTTTCTTGGGACATCGTTGATCTCAAATATGTCTCGATCAATTTCAATTAGCTGAAAGAGCGCTCTGCACTTGCGACTGAGAATGGAATTGTAAGAAACACCTGGCAAGCGGCAGTAGTGTTCGGAAATGCCGTTTTCATGTCTTTCTCAACTAAAAAATCCAGCACTTCAGAGGTTTTTTTTTTACATCAGCTGGGAGCAGACGTGACAAAAATCCAAATTCACTGTCCAGTTCTTCACCATCAATCCCCCCCACAAACTCCGCGAGCTCTCACAGGCCTCTCTGTGGTTGTCAATCAGGTTAACATTTTTAATGTCCTCCAAAACGTGGAAAAGACGATTGCACTGACTCAAATATGAAAAACACTCTTCTGTCTCAGTTATCACTGTGTCGATCAGCAGTTGAAAAAGCTCACTCTAAACTTTTCCTCCCCTGTCAAAGGCTCATCGACTCACATTTCACCGGGAAGTCGTTTACGGCGTCGCGTACGATGTTCAGGGAAAGCCGGTGGGACGTCAATATTCTCTGCAAGTTCTTTTGCTTTTTCAACAGCATCTTGGAAACCGTTCAGTCGACATTGTTCCATCTCTTCTTTTACAGCTGTGACAACTCTTACTGCATCACCGATGCTCAAATGTCGTGACTGCAGGACGACACTGGCCTGATTGACTGTATTCAGCACTTTGTGCCAAACAACTAAGCTGACCAAAAAGTCAAATGTTTCAATTGCCTGTACGAGACTTGTGACTTTAGAGGTGGTCTCGGAATCACAGATTGTGCTATCTTCACTGACGGCTATGAGTGCATCTATGACCTGGGGTAGCTGCTCAATTACCGTTCTTGTCGCGTCAGCGCGAGCACACCATCTGGTCTCTGAGAGAGGTTTCAGTGTGATGTGTACATGTTTTTCAAGAATCCCCCAACGTTTCGTTGATTTTCCGAATAATTTGTATAGCCGATTAGCACTCCAAAAAAAATTCTTGGCCTCGTTCGAGGACTCGGCTGCATGTTCAATGGCCAGATTCAAGTTGTGAGGGCAACAGGGCACAAAGAAAGCCCGCTTGTTAACCTGCTTCACGCTTGCTTGTACTCCCCTGTGCACACCCCTCATGTTGGCCCTGTTATCGAAACATTGTCCCCTGCAATCATCAATGTTAATGCCATATTTAGCCAGCCTTTCCAGCAGTGTATCTGCAAGTGCTTTGCCCGTTGTGCTTTTCACAGCAATGAATTCAAAAAAGCTCTCATGCACCTCTACCTTCTGGTCTGTTGTAGCATATTGCAAAACGAGAGAGAGCTGTTCTTTGGGCGACACATCTGGTGTGCAGTCCATCATGATGCTGTAATATCCAGCTGTTTAGACCTTCTGCACGATTTTTTCCAGCACTGCCTCAGCTAGGAGTCCAATGAACTAATTTTGAATGTTTTTGCTGGTAGTCTTGGAATGATTGAGATGTCGTGCTAATGGTGCATCATATTTGGCCAAAATTTCCACAAGCTTAAGAAAATTGCTGTTGTTTTCTTGGTAAAGGCGATCGACACTTCCTCTAAATGCAAGGTTTTGTAATACAAGAAACATGACTCAATCCAAAATTCTGCTAAGCACTTCATGCCACCGTTGTCTCTCGCTCAGAAGCTCTGCTTGCTGGTGGCTGTCAATCGTTGTACCAGTAGCCAAAGCGAATTCCAGAGTTTTCCACTTTGAAAAATTCTCAAGACGAGAACGATAATTCTTGTGTTCAGTCAGTCTCGTTGATAACTTGACCCAGTTTGAAAAACCAGTAGTGAAGATCCCCTCAGTTCCAAACAACTTACAACAGAAACAGAAGATGGCATTGGCAGACTTTGAGTAGACTAACCATGGCCGAGGTACTTTTAGGGCACCGACTGTCCTGGTGTAATTAGCTGGTGTGAAACGACGGCCATCCATTTTAGGGGAATCAAAATCGGTCACCTGCAGTGGTTTATTTCTGACTATGTCCCTTCTGAAGTCATCATCATGCATTCTGTCTGGCCACTGTGCAGGATCAAATAAGTCAAACTCACGCTCCCCATCTCTTTCGTGACTTCCCTCTTCCTTGACAGATTCTCAGTGGTCATTTGCATTCTCGATAGCGGTGGAGGTGTTAGCACAAGCGCCACGGTCGCTGTCCGCTCCGGTATCCTCTGCTGCTGAGTTAGCACATGTGGTGGATGTGCTAGCTTCATTGCTATCCACAGTATCGTCCAAGTGTTCTGCTGCCCGAACGTTAAGCCAAGCACCGTATACCTTCTTTTCGTTTTCTGCCTGGTTTTTTTTGTATTTTCTACCTTACGTTTCTGTAATTTTCTTTTCTTACAATCAGATTTGTTTCCAGACATTTTTTTGGTTAGTAGAACCGAGTTTCACGTCTTCACCATAGGCTATACTAACTCATGGGGGAGGGGGATGACGACATAACTTTTGATACATTTTTGAAAATAAATCGTTATCAGCCAATAGGGAAACTGACAGGAGGAGCAACATCAGGGCCTCTTTGCACTGCTGAGACACACAATTAACAATCCCTGCACTTACAGCAAAATCAGCGCAGAAAGTTTTTTTTTCTTTTCTTTTTCTGGGCCCCCCCTCCAGACCTGGGCCCGGTGTGGTTGCTCCCGTTGCTACCCCCGCAGAACCGGCCCTGCCAGGACACATACCCACATCCGGCTTCCCACCCCCAGACACGGCAATTGTGTCTGTAGGGACGCCCGACCAAGCCAGAGGTAACACGGATTCGATCTGGCGATCCCCGTGTTGGTAAGCAACAGAATAGACCACTATGCTGTGCGGGCGCCCCTTACATTAGTTAATTACACAAGATTCAAGATCCTTTATTGTCACATCCTACTATACAAGTATAAGAGAGTAAAATTCTTGTGTTTTGGCTCCTCAACTTTGCAGCAACAACAGCAATAAAATAACAATAACATAACAATGAAGTAACAATAAAGTAACACAAAAAGCAGTAATAATAGTAAATAGTGTGTAGTGTATGTAAGGTGCTGAGTGTGTGTAGGCCCAGCCTTAATAAATGTGCATATGTGTGTGTGGTTGTTTGCATATTTGTGTATGTGTGTGTGTGGGGTGTGTGCGTGTGTGTGTAAACAACATGCTCTGGTTGGATTGACCATGAAGGATGCCACGCTAACTGGCCCGGTCTGCCGGGGAGTGGTCAAGTTAATTGCATTCAAAATAAAAAAAATAGAAGGAAAAATAAAAGCGCTAGTAAGCTTGTTTGCCTGTGTAGCGTTGGCATGATGTGTGTGTATCTGCTGCTGCGTGGCCTGGTCTGCCAGGGGTCAGCGCCGACGCCTGCAGGGGCAGTCAGACGTAATTCAGAGTGTCAAACCACTGACATTTAAACTAAGACAACAATAAGAGAAAAACAAAAGGCTCCGGCTTTCCCAATGTAGACAGCACTGACATGCAGACATGAGAGAGAGAGAGAGAGAGAGAGAGAGAGAGAGAGAGGAGGGGGAGAGAGAGAGAGAAACCACAGTTGTGATGTGTGTTTTGTTGATGGAGACGCACACAGTAATTCAAATTCCCCATTAGGAACTTCATACGTGGAAGGCATTCACACAGCCACACCAACACAAACACAGGGCAACACAACCATTACAACAAACCAGTGACACAAATGCAGCACAAGATATAAATAAAGTATACATACACAAACATACATACACGAAATACATGGACATATGCATGCAGACAGACACACACACACAAACACACATTTCATATATATATAGCGGCACGGTGGCGCAGTGGTTAGCGCGGCCGCCTCACAGCAAGAAGGTCCTGGGCTCGAACCCCGGAGTTGTCCAATCTTGGGGGTCGTCCCAAGTCGTCCTCTGTGTGGAGTTTGCATGTTCTTTTTGTGTTTGTGTGGGTTGTGTGTTTGTGTGGGTTTCCTCCAGATGCTCCGGTTTCCTCCCACAGTCCAAAGACATGTAGGTCAGGTGAATCGGCCGTGCTAATTTGTCCGTAGGTGTGAATGTGTCGGCCCTGTGATGGACTGGCGGCCTGTCAGGTGACCCCAGTTGGGATAAGTGGCTTGGATAATGGATGGATATATATATATATACACACACACACACACACACACACACATACACACACACAAACAAACATACATATACACATGCACACCACACATACACATTCACACTGATATACATGCATAGACTTACACAGAGGTACACACAGACACACACACTCACAGAGACAGGAAGCTCGTCTCACCACACGTTGTGTGACTGGTTTCACTCGCTCCCCCTTTGCTTTTCTTGCCACAGTTAATGGATTTTTGTGTCGGGGCGGAGAGCCGCTAAGTGATATGTAAAACTCACACGGCGGTGTTGAAATGCATTGTGAAAACATGACGCTGGATCATATACTAAATATAATGACCGGGGTGAGGACCTCACATCACACCGAAGATGAGCCAAGTGCTGTCTTTATCTCCCAGCCTCCCACACACTCACACGTACAGTACGCCATAACCGGACAGACACACACACACGCGCACATACACACACACACACACACACGCGCACATACACACACACGCACTTCTCGCACATGGAGAAACCGGTGTTTAAATGTGTGTGTAAGTGTGTGTGTGTGTGTGTGTGTGTGCAACTGTGCATGTGTGAGTTTATTTGCAAGACGCACACACACACACACACACACACACACACACACACACACACACCCTCACATCCAGCACACCACAAGCATAGGTCAGAAAGTCCCAGTGGCCTAGAAACTGGCAGGCATGCTTCCTCTGAGCTCTAAAGATCCAGCAGGCATTTCTTTACCACACTGCCAACACGCATTCCCCTACACACACACACACACACACACACACACACACAGATGTATGAAAACAAAGGGGCCATGTCTTCCCGTCCTCCTCTCCCATCAGCCATTCTTCGAAGGCCTCACAGGCGCCGCTCGCACTGAGGAGGGGAACGGCGGCGGTGAGCGATGCTAATTCGTGGACGTGTGACGTGTTGTTGTCTCGCTTCCTGTCCGGACCCGCCAGCTTATGTAAGACCAACAACAGGCACTTTGGCTGCGGCCCTTCATCATCGCTCCTGCACCAAGTTTCCCTCAGACTTTACGTAACGGGTCGTTAGCTGCAGTCGTAGCAGTTGAAAAGAAAAACCTTGTGTGATTCTGTTTGATGTGCGGCTGGAGGAGACGATCCAGTAGAACCTTCATGTTTAATTACAGGAACTGGGAACTTGAACTGGTGGAACGGCGAGCTCATTTACCTGATGGTGTGCTGTGTTCGGTGTGCATTATGTTCCATACAGGGCAGCGTTTAAAAGTTTCAATTAAGGGGGGCGTCCGAGTGGCGTGGCGGTCTATTCCGTTGCCTGCTAACACGGTCGCCGGTTCGAATCCCCGTGTTAGCGCCAGGTTGCTCGGGCGTCCCTACACACATAATTGCCGTGTCTGCGGGTGGGAAGCCCGGATGTGGGTATGTGTCCTGGTCGCTGCACTAGTGCCTCCTCTGGTTGGTCGGAGCACCTGCTCGGGGGGGGGGGGGGGAATAGCGTGATCCTCCCACGCGCTACACCCCCCCTGGCGAAACTCCTCACTGTCAGGTGAAAAGAAGCGGCTGGCGACTCCACATGTATCAGAGGAGACGTGTGGTGGTCTGCAGCCCTCCCCGGATCAGCAGAGGGGGTGGAGCAGCGGGCGGGACGGCTTGGAAAATAGTGCATTGGGGAGAAAAAGAGGGGGGGAAGTCCCCCCCCCCAAAAAAAAGTTTCAATTGTGAGATAAATGAGAGATTATGAGATTAGAGATCATATCTTCTTCCTTATCGACTTGAACTCAGAAGTGTCGGAGTCAGTGACACAGTGAGTGAATAAAAGTCCAAAAATCCAGATATACGACAGTTGCAGTACTTCTGGAGGGACTGGACTTGTTGTTTTCTATGTACGCTGTTGGAATGGGCCTTTTTACATTGACCCAAATCTACTCAGACTGAGTTGCTGCTAGACTCCTTCGTTGTCCCTCCTCTCTCTCTCTCTCTCTCTCTCTCTCTCTCTCTCTCTCTCTCTCTCTCTCTCTCTCTCTCTCTCTCTCTCTCTCCCACACCCACACGCACACACCCACACACACATGCACGCACGCACTATTCTGGACTGGGGGCAGCACCTGGCTTCGACTTCTGGGCTTTGGCTGTGCCCCTTGTGCTCATACACACACACACACACACACACACACACACACACACACACACACACACACACACACACACACACACACACACACACACTCTTCTCCTATGCTCTAAGATCCTCTTCATCAGCCTTTATTGTCCCAATCAAAGCCTTGCCTCCCTGACCGCCTTTAATATTCAAGATTGCAAGATGGTACACGAGCCATTTGTCTCATTCTACATCGCCCACAAAAAGGAGGACGGGTGTGTGTGTGTGTGTGTATGTGTGTGTCTGTGTGTGTCTGTGTGTGTGCGTGTGTGTGCGCACGAGCATGCATGTACCCATGCTTCCACACAAAGTGGTGCTGGATGGCTGCGAGTTGCCCCTGACACCAAACTTAATTCTCCGAAGCGGGACTGGGATAAATATTTCAAGGTCATTCTGTTTGCTCTCTGTTGTCTTGTTCCGGGAGCGCCGACTATAATAGGAATATATGCATGCCTAACTAGGGGCTTTAGAGTTGAATTACACCCCCTGCCGCTCTCGCTCTCTCTGCCTGTAGGCACCGGCCGGCCGAAGATGAAAGATGACTGACGAAGACTCCGCAACGGACACACACAGCAATGCATCTCAATATGTGCCATCGTAAGAACCAATAAAGAACCATACACTGCCATCCTCAGGGGCCGTTCATGTTAATGCCAGTTTACATATTCATAAAGGCTAGGTGTTTAAACAGTAGAGTGCCCTGTATTTATAAACGTAACATTTGGATACCATCACCCCGAACCTAAACTCTATCCCCGAATACCAATTCTAAAAAGTAACCCATGGCCTTCTCAGCTGGTCCACAGGAAACACCGGAAAACTAAATTGACAAGGATAACAACTGGTGCCGCTTCTGAAAAGGCCGCACTAAAGTGAACCATCCATTACATAAAAAGTGACGCGGTGTTGTTGTGTGACCACCTAAAACCGACGGGATTCCCAACACTTTACTTTTTTTACTCTCTCTTTTTTGTTGTTGCATTAAAACTAGATATCTGAGAGAGGATTAAGCGTTTTCAGGTCAACTTTTGATTTCCTGTTTCACTTGCGTTCATCGTAGCGCACTTCCTGTTGGTGCTCGGGAAAGTGGGCGTGGCAGGAAGTGAAGGGAGGTAGTTGAATCAGATGGACACGAGACCCGGGGATGTTTTGTCACGCTGGGATACGAGACAGGGACTGACAGTGAGAGTTAAAATATAAGTTTATAGGTTTGACTGAATCAACTGCTGGACAAATACTTCAGAAATGTACTGCTTCGTGTTCCCGCTCCCTTCGTTTGGATTGCTTTGCACTGTTGAATCACTCTCTTTGGATTACCTAATATTCATTTGGAACAATTCAACTGATGTTACCTGAAGACCGACAACCAGTAAGATACAAGGCGTCCGGGTGCGTAGCGGTCTATTCCGTTGCCTACCAACAGGCGATCCGCCAGGAGGACGTAGCACATGGGGGGGGGGGGTCATCATGCTATCCCCCAGTCCCCCCCCCCCCAAACAGGCGCACCGACCGACCAGATGAGGCGCTAGTGCAGCAACCAGGTCCCATACCCACATCTGGCTTCCCACCTGCAGACACGGCCAATTGTGACTGTAGGGACGCCCAGCCAAGCCGGAGGTAACACGGGGATTGGAACCGGGCGATCCCCATGTTGGTATGCGACGGAATAGACCGCTACTCTACCCGGATGCCCCCGAGCTGGAAGGACACTTCTGATGGTTCTTTGAGGAACAGGCCATTTATTCTGTTGGCTTCTGCTTCTTTGGTGTATCTCTTCAGCCTGGCAACCAGAGCTGTGTGTCTTTGTTTGGCAGTTTCCAGGGTCTCACATGTGGACAGCTTACACTACTTCTTCATCCTGGGTCTCACATGTGGACAGCTTACACTACTTCCTCATCCAGGGTCTCACATGTGGACAGCTTACACTACTTCTTCATCCTGGGTCCCACATGTGGACAGCTTACACTACTTCTTCATCCTGGGTCTCACATGTGGACAGCTTACACTACTTCTTCATCCTGGGTCCCACATGTGGACAGCTTACACTACTTCTTCATCCAGGGTCTCACATGTGGACAGCTTACACTACTTCTTCCTCCTGGGTCTCACATGTGGACAGCTTACACTACTTCTTCATCCTGGGTCTCACATGTGGACAGCTTACACTACTTCTTCCTCCAGGGTCTCACATGTGGACAGCTTACACTACCTCTTCATCCTGGGTCTCACGTGTGGACAGCTCACACGACTTTCTCATCCAGGGTCTCACATGTGGACAGCTTACACTACCTCTTCATCTGGTCTCACATGTGGACAGCTCACACGACTTCCTTATCCAGGGTCTCACATGTGGACAGCTTACACTACTTCTTCCTCCAGGGTCTCACATGTGGACAGCTTACACTACTTCTTCCTCCAGGGTCTCACATGTGGACAGCTTACACTACTTCCTCATCCAGGGTCTCACATGTGGACAGCTTACACTACCTCTTCATCCTGGGTCTCACGTGTGGACAGCTCACACGACTTCCTCATCCAGGGTCTCACATGTGGACAGCTTACACTACCTCTTCATCCTGGGTCTCACGTGTGGACAGTTTACACTACTTCCTCATCCAGGGTCTCACATGTGGACAGCTTACACTACCTCTTCATCCTGGGTCTCACGTGTGGACAGCTCACACGACTTCCTCATCCAGGGTCTCACATGTGGACAGCTTACACTACCTCTTCATCCTGGGTCTCACGTGTGGACAGTTTACACTACTTCCTCATCCAGGGTCTCACATGTGGACAGTTTACACTACTTTCTCATCCAGGGTCTCACATGTGGACAGCTTACACTACTTCCTCATCCAGGGTCTCACATGTGGACAGTTTACACTACTTTCTCATCCAGGGTCTCACATGTGGACAGTTTACACTACCTCTTCATCCAGGGTCTCATGTGTGGACAGTTTACACT
Source organism: Lampris incognitus (assembly GCF_029633865.1). Classification (NCBI taxonomy): domain Eukaryota; kingdom Metazoa; phylum Chordata; class Actinopteri; order Lampriformes; family Lampridae; genus Lampris; species Lampris incognitus. The sequence goes on from NC_079223.1 coordinate 14,078,644, forward strand.
AACTCTTCATCCAGGGTCTCACATGTGGACAGCTTACACTACTTCCTCATCCAGGGTCTCATGTGTGGACAGCTTACACTACCTCTTCATCCTGGGTCTCATGTGTGGACAGCTTACACTACCTCTTCATCCAGGGTCTCATGTGTGGACAGCTTACACTACTCTTCATCCAGGGTCTCACGTGTGGACAGCTTACACTACCTCTTCATCCTGGCCAGTCTTTCATCACACCTTTTGCACCTCTGTTTTACACCTTGTGCTTAAGAGGACAGCAGAAAGTGTTTCAAGACCACGAGGCATCTTGTAGGTTGGCGAACTCTTTTTCAAATTGAACATGTTTGAATAGAGGTGCCAATGCCCCCCCATAACATCCAGAACCATCCAGACCATCAGAAGCCTCACTGGCAGCAATTAATGTCTCTTTTCTCCAACACAAGGCTTTCATATCAATGTGTTGTTGGATATCTGTCGTGTTCCCTCTGAGGTCAGACAGAATGAAAGGTGGGAATGCAAACGAAGAGGAGAGGAGGAGGAGGAGAGAGAGCGAGAGCGAGAAGGAGACTTTTCATCTTGGGGGGAGATGTAAAGTAATGAAGTTGACACCGATGTCCACCCCATTAGGCTGGGCCTGCATGGACCATTACAGGCAGGGTCAGAGGACATCCCAGAGCACGTGTGCACACGCACATGTGCACGCACCCACACACACACACACACACACACACACACACACACCCACACACACACACACACGAGAGAGAGAGGGTGTGCACTTATTGAAACAGTGCATATAATTCATAGTGCATGTCCACATTTATGCACACACACACACACACACATAAAGAGAGTTACATATGTGCTAACTGTGAGTAAGAGAGATGGATTATTGTTTCGCTTCATCTCTGTCTGTGTCTCTGTCTCTTTCCTACTCTTTCTGTCTCGCTGTCTACCTACCAACAGCGTGGGGGCGCGCTGATGCGTCACACATTGAAAGGACGATATTCACTCTCGTGTACCCTCTGCCGTCTTGTGTGTGTGTGTGTGTGTGTGTGTGTGTTTATAATCCTTGAGTGTGCGTGAGTACTGCTATCCTGAGTGACTGTGTGCACGGTAGAGAGAAATGGAGGGAGAGAGAGAGAGAGAGAGCGAGAGAAGCGGAGACGCGGGGCGAGCGCTGAGTGATGCGGCGGCGGCGGGCGGCGGGCTCCGTTCTCCGGCTCGCTGTCACAGAAATATAATTTGCGCCTTCAGTGCTTTTCACCTGGCTCGTATGCGGCATGCAAATTTATTTCCCTAATAATCCGAGTGCAAGATTGCCCACCTCCAGGATTAATGACAGCATTCCCAGGCCGCCTCTGCCCGGACCGCCGGGATATTGCCCCCACCCCCTGACATGGAAAAATTGTGTTAGTTCTACACAGAAAAACGCGGGGTATTTGTCCTGCCAGACAATATAATGGGCTGGCGCATCATCAGATTGCAATGTCATTTCGAAAAACCTTGAATACAAATAATGGGAGAATGGAGAGGAGAGGGGGGGGTGGAGGATAGATGGTGCGCTTTCTAATCCGGTGGGCTAGTTATCCTTCATTTCAGGTAGAGTGGTGTTGCTGTGTGACACACACACACACACACACACACACACACACACACACACACACAAAGAAGAAAAAAAAAACCATGCTGCTTGCTCCGTTATTCAAATGAAGTGTGGCGCATTGTGCCGAGCTTGCTGCTTTCCCGGGACACATCCTTTTCTTCCCTCTCTCCCCACCGTTAATTAATCTTGGAGATCTTTTTTAGCATCCGTCTCTCCCCAGCCTCTGCTCTCTGGCTTTTTCTAAGCAAACAGTATGAAATATGGATATGGAAGAAGTATTAATTATAGCCCTACGTGTGGGTGTAGCTCAGTGTGTGTGTGTGTGTGTGTCCTCTTGTGCATGTGTGTCGAGAGGAGAGAGAAAGAGAGAGGAGGTGAGGAAAGGAAAGCGACGTGCCAGTGCCACCACCCACCGCCTGGGCGAAGATCTGTCACCGGAGGCTGAGAGAGAGAGAGAGAGAGAGAGAGAGAGAGAGAGAGAGAGAGAGAGAGAGAGAGAGAGAGAGAGAGAGAGAGAGAGAGAGAGAGAGAGAGAGAGAGAGAGAGAGAGAGAGAGAGAGAGAGAGAGAGAGAGAGAGAGAGAGAGAGAGAGAGAGAGAGAGAGAGAGAGAGAGAGAGAGAGAGAGAGAGAGAGAGAGAGAGAGAGAGAGAGAGAGAGAGAGAGAGAGAGAGAGAGAGAGAGAGAGAGAGAGAGAGAGATGAAAGCAGACGGGAAAACAGTTTAGAAGAGTACAGGATTGTCTTTATATGTGTGTGTGTGTGTGTGTGTGTGTGTGTGTGTGTGTGCTGAGCTGGATATGATGTGGATACGGTGAACTGAGACTAGGATGGGCTGTGGATTGTGGTTCTGGTAATATGGTGATATAACTTAAAGTCCCCCAACACTCAAAACGTGTTTCTCTTATGTTTGTGTCCCCTAACATGTCCGGCCTTGACTACACTGACTTGTGTTTGTGCAAAGTTGGTCAGCAGAGCAGTGTTTTCACATTCCTCTCCAGAGGAGGAGCTGTCTGTACACTTCCCTAAAATCTGAGATTCACGGTGTCCTGGTAGCATAGCGGTCTATTCAGTTGCCTACCAACACGGGGCTCGCTGGTTCGAATCCCCGTGTTACCTCCGGCTTGGTCGGGCGTCCCTACAGACACAACTGGCCGTGTGTGCTGGTGGGAAACCGGATATGGGTATGTGTCCTGGTCGCTGCACTAGCGCCTCCTCTGGTCGGTCGGGGCGCCTATTCAGGGGGGAGGGGGAACGGGGGGGGGATAGCGTGATCCTCCCACACGCTACGTGCCCCCTGGCGAAACTCCTCACTGTCAGGTGAAAAGAAGCAGCTGGCGACTTCCACATGTGTCGGAGGAGGCATGTGGTAGTCTGCGGCCCTCCCCGGATCAACAGAGGGGCTGGAACAGCGACCGGGACGGCTCAGGAAATAAGGTAATTAGCCAAGTACAACCGGGGAGAAAAAGAGGGGGAAAAAAATTCTTGAGATTCAAACGTACCCCAGGTAAACTAGATTTGGTACGTCACAAATCCGAAAGCCAATCACTGTCTAATATGCAGATGCAGGGCGGGTAGAGAAAGCTGAACCCTCCTGTGCGGAGCACACTTGTCAGTACAGAGAGCCAGTTTGCATTAGTTTTGACAGCAAACATGGGGGAGTGTGCAGTTTTTGGATGTAAACCGGATCCTGGAGCTTCTTCCACTGTCTACCCAAAATATCCACTGTGCTGCTGAGATGTTGGAATTTATTTTTGGAAATCGGGCTCACGTGCCTACGAACAAAAACACATTACCATTCTGATCCGTCCCCTCGTAGGCGGCTGTGGCAAGTCTGTTGTCACGAGGGGGTTTGGACAGAGGGACGCAGGCGAATGGCGTCAGTCACACATATATTTATAGCGAGACATACAGTGGCTTGCAAAAGTATTCATACCCCTTGAACTTTTCCACATTTTGTCACGTTACGACCACAAACATAAATATATTTTATTGGAATTTTATGTGAAAGACCAACACAAAGCGGCACACAATTGTGAAGTACAAAGAAAATTACACATGATTTAAAAAAAATTTTACAAATTAAAAAAATGAAAAGTGCGGTGTGCAAAAGTATTCAGCCCCCTTTTCTCTGAGTGCAGCCAATTGCCTTCAGAAGTTGCCTGATGATTGCTGAATGATCGAATGTTGACCTAAGGACTAAATAGAGGCAACCTGTGTGTAATCTAATCTCAGTACAAATACAGCTGTTCTGTGACGGCCTCAGAGGTTTGTTAAGAGAATATCGGGGAGCAAACGGCGTCATGAAGTCCAAGGAACACACCAGACAGGTCAGGGATAAAGTTGTGGAGAAGTTTAAAGCAGGGTTAGGCTATAAAAAGATTTCCCAAGCTTTGAACATCTCACGGAGCACTGTTCAATCCATCATCCGGAAATGGAAAGAGTATGGCACTGCAAACCTACCAAGACACGGCCGTCCACCTAAACTTACAGGCCGAACAAGGAGAGCACTGATCAGAGATGCAGCCAAGAGGCCCGTGGTGACTCTGGACGAACTGCAGAGATCCACAGCTCAGGTGGGGGAATCTGTCCACAGGACAACTATTGGTCGTGCACTGCACAAATCTGGCCTTTTTGGAAGAGTGGCAAGAAGAAAGCCATTGTTAAAAGAAAACCATAAGAAGTCCCGTTTGCAGTTTGCCAGAAGCCATGTGGGGGACACAGCAAACATGTGGAAGAAGGTGCTCTGGTCAGATGAGACCAAAATTGAACTTTTTGGCCTAAATGCAAAACGCTATGTGTGGCGGAAAACTAACACTGCACATCACTCTGAACACACCATCATCCCCACTGTCAAACATGGTGGTGGCAGCATCATGCTCTGGGGGTGCTTCTCTTCAGCAGGGACAGGGAAGATAGTCAGAGTTGATGGGAAGATGGATGGAGCCAAATACAGGGCAATCTTGGAAGGAAACCTGTTGGAGTCTGCAAAAGACTTGAGACTGGGGCGGAGGTTCACCTTCCAGCAGGACAACAACCCTAAACATAAAGCCCGGGCTACAATGGACTGGTTTAAAACACAACATATTCATGTGTTAGAATGGCCCAGTCAAAGTCCAGACCTAAATCCAATTGAGAATCTGTGGCAAGATCTGAAAACTGCCGTTCACAAACGCTCTCCATCTAATCTGACTGAGCTTGAGCTGTTTTGCAAAGAAGAACGGGCAAAAATGTCAGTCGCTAGATGTGCAAAGCTGGTAGAGACATACCCCAAAAGACTTGCAGCTGTAGTTGCAGCAAAAGGCGGTTCCACAAAGTATTGACTCAGGGGGGCTGAATACTTATGCACACCCGACTTTTCAGTTTTTTATTTGTAAAAACATTTTTAAATCATGTATAATTTTCTTTGTACTTCACAATTGTGTGCCACTTTGTGTTGGTCTTTCAGATAAAATTCCAATAAAATATATTTATGTTTGTGGTCGAAACGTGACAAAATGTGGAAAAGTTCAAGGGGTATGAATACTTTTGCAAGCCACTGTACATGCAGACAGGAAGAGTATACCGGCCACAGATCTGGCCGGCACGGAGAGCTTTCCCCAGTGTTTCTCCGGCCCACCTCGCACCCCTTCCTCCCTTCCCCGGCTCCGCTTCCTCATGGGGACAGCCACCCAGCGGCCCTGCCTGGTGCGTCGTGCTGTCCATGGCCCTTGTAGCATCTCCCTCAGTCCTGTGCCCACAGCCCAGCACTCCCCCATGGCGTTGGTCAGCCCCGTCTCTCTCCGTTTCTGTCTCCATCCGCGACAGCCTTGTGTCTCTCTTATATGGTGCATTCGCCTCTGCCCGGTGTGGCGGTGTTGGTGAGGCTCCACTTGCCATGCTGGCCCAAGAGGGCGAACCGGTGGCTCAGCAGGGAGGATGAAGGCTCCACAATCACGCCAACTCACCTCCTCCTCCCCACTGGCATTAACAAGCCACAGCGACCCTGTCTGATTTGCTCTTCATCCTCTTCTTCTTCGGAGTCGGTTTGCGGTTCGAACATGTATGGATATACATAATATTACACCTGCCATTGTGTAGCGTACATGGCAAGCAGAACAGAAACGGAGTAGAAGTTGCTGTGTTTGAGGAGCAGAGTCAACATTGTTTTAAATTTAATTATTTTTTATTTTGGTATACTATATTAATCCCTGTGGGGAAATGACTCTCTGGATTTGACCCATCCTAGCTGTGTAGCTAGGAGCAGTGGGCAGCCGCAGTGCACCACCCGGGGACCGACTCCAGCTCTTCTTTCCATTGCCTCGGTCAGGGGCACATGCTAGGCGTATTAACCCTAGCATGCGTGTCTTGCTGATGGTGGGAGGAAACCGGAGCACCCGGAGGAAACCCACGCAGACCCGGGGAGAACATGCAGACTCCACACAGCAGACGGCCTGGGATGACCCCTCAAGGTTTGACAACCCCGGGGTTCGAACCCAGGACCTGCTTGCTGTGAGGCGACAGCGCTAACCACTGGGCCACCGTACCGCCCTAGAATTTACAGTGTGCCCTGTACAATATACTGTACACAACACAATATGCACTGCAGGCTGCAGCGGGGAGATGGAGGCGGGGGTGAGGGAGATTTGAATTGAGGGTGGGGGTAATTTGCATATTCATAGATTTTAGATTATTTTTTTAATGAGGGAGAAGGAGTAGACGTGATTTTCAGGATTTGAACAAGATAATTGAACTTATTTCGCAGAAAGAAAAACACATCAGACAGTTTATGACATCGCGCAGGGCATTTTAAACATCTGGCCGTAGGGGTTTTAAATGTCGTCACTTCCTGTTCTGTGTGTCCACCTGCTTAGTCATCAGATCCACATCACTAATGACCATTTATCAATACTCTGCTGTGTAAAGCATCATATAACGCCTTTTTAAATTACAGGCCATTCAGCTAATATACAAGTAAAACAGATGTAATTGAACTATGATGAGTGGTAACTACTGAGTAATAAATGAATAAAATAGGGTCTTTTTCTATATCGCTAGTTTGTCATTATAACGTGTTGTTGAATATATTCTACATCAAACACTGTATGGGATCAATACACACACCACGTTATACCAAGGACTTTGACTCATTTGTGTCACAGAGGTAAATGATAATTATTTGTTAAACTTATAATGACAAGGAAGCACACTTACATATAGAAACCACTCATCCATTACCCACTAATTACCACTCATCATAGTTCGGTGACATCTATTGTACTCTGAAGTTACTGGGTTATATTTGGTGGTGATATTTGATTTTTTTTCACCCCAATTGGACTTGGCCACTCTCCTGAGTTGCCCCGGTCGCTGCTCCGCCCCCCTCTGCTGATCCAAGGAGGCTGCACACTACCACATGCCTCCTCCGATACATGTGGAGTCGCCAGCCGCTTCTTTTCCCCTGACAGTGAGGAGTTTCGCCAGGGGGACGTAGCGCAAGGGGGGATCACGCTATCCCCCCCCCCCCCCGAACAGGCACCCCGACCGGCCAGAGGAGGCGCTAGTGCAGCGACCAAGACACATACCCACATCCAACTTCCCACCAGCAGACATGGCCAATTGTGTCTGTAGGGACGCCCGACCAAGCCGGAGGTAACACGGGGATTCGAACCGACGATCCCTGTGTTGGTAGGCAACTGAATATACTGCTACGCTACCCAGACGCCTGTTTTATTTGAGTTTGTCAGTGCCGCCCAGTCCTAGTGTATGTGTGTGTGTGTGTGTGTGTGTGTGTGTGTGTGTGTGTGTGTGTGCGCACCACCTCCTCCTCAGCTCCTGTAGTCCATCACATGCTAACAGAGAGCTCCTCCATCACAGACCAGGCTGCACAATGCGACGGTGTCAGCCGGCACAAAGAGGTTAACTTGAGTTGTGGCTTCGTACCATGACAGGCCACCGCCTCTGGTCACTTATCTTTTTAATTAGCTTTTCACTCCTCCTAGCACCCTTTTGCCCTCTCTCTCTCTCTCTCTCTCTCTCTCTCTCTCTCTCTCTCTCTCTCTCTCTCTCTCTCTCTCTCCGTCTTTCTTTTTTCTTTAGTAGTATCCCTTCAAATTTCCCCATAGGCACGTATGGTCAGCTCTTTTTCTTTTCCCTGCAGGAACAAGTCAGACACACAGTGCTTGCCGTGATGTCCCCGTCCTCATCTGTTTTCTGTTGTGCTGCGGATAACGTTAATGTGAACCCGCATTCTGTCTTGGCTACACATCTCGTCCGGTCATTTGTTTGTCTGTTGCTCTCGCTAGTCCATTACAAACGGCTATTATTTCTAAACTCGCCGCACAAAGGTGGGAAAAAAATGTTCATGCTCGACGGCACTGAAATATGCAGTAATATATTTAAAAATAAAAGATAAAAGAATTGTTTGTGGGGGTTTTTTTGGGGGGGGGGGGCTCGAACAAGCGTAGTGGGCTGCAGAGACCTTGGATGTGAACGTCCACATTTACGGCCTGTTAACTGTGAAGGCCTTGTGCGGGTCACAGCTTTCTCTCTCTTTGTTGCAGAATTGATTAGAAGTCCTTTTCCTCGAACCTCATTTAGTCCTCGCTCTGTATTTCATCACTCCGTGTGTGTGCGTGCCATCGTGCTTACTCACGTGTGTGTGTGTGTGTGTGCTTTTGTATTTGCATTTGCCCGTGTGTGTGTGTGTGTGTGTGTGCATCTGCGTGCCTTTGTGTTGGCACATAAACACACACACCGAAGACAGAAAGTTGTCCTTCGGTGAAAAATGTCCCTCCGTCTCCATCCACGTGTCCAGGAAGCGGGGCCAAGAGCAGGCGGGGGAGACGTCGCCAGAGTTCACAGACACAAAGGAAAACAGGCCGGCTGTAACTCACCGAGTCCCCGCTGACGCCATCGCAGATGATCGGATCGTACCAGAACACAACGCTATAGGGCGGGTTGTAGAAAAGGAGACTCAACACAAGTCTGTCTCCGGCGGGCTGGCTGTCTGCCTGTCTGTCTGCCTGTCTGGCTTGCTGGCTGTCTGCCTGTCTGTCTGCCTGTCTGGCTTGCTGGCTGTCTGCCTGTCTGTCTGCCTGTCTGGCTTGCTGGCTGTCTTGCCTGTCTGGCTGGCTGGCTGGCTGTCTAACATGATACTTGGGTATGAAATCAAAATGCTTATGGGTCTTTCAAAATGGCACCAAAACAGAAGGTGCTGTGCTTTGTCCTCCCACCTAGAATGAGGCTGGGGTCAGACGAGAGGACTTTCCTGACAGTTTCAGTCCAGCCTTTATCTGCATCATCTTAAAACCTTAAAGTCCTTATTATTTATTTATTTACCCCCCCCCTTTTTTTTATCCCCAATTGTACTTGGCCAATTACCTCACTCTTCTCAGCCGTCCCGGTCACTGCTCCACCCCCTCTGCCGAGCCGGAGAGGGCTGCAGACTACCACATGCCTCCTCCCATACATGTGGAGTCGCCAGCCGCTTCTTTTCACCTGACAGTGAGGAGTTTCACCAGGGGGACGTAGCACGTGGGAGGCTGACGCTATTCCCCCCGGTTCCCCCTCCCCCCCGAACAGGCGCCCTGACCGACTAGAGGAGGGGCTAGTGCAGCGACCAGGACACATACCCACATCCGGCTTCCCACCCGCAGACACGGCCAATTGTGTCTGTAGGGACGCCCGACCAAGCCAGAGGCAACACGGGGATTCGAACCGCCGATCCCCATGTTGGTAGACAACAGAATAGACCACTATGCTACCCAGATGCCCTTTAAAGTCCTTATTGACTGGGAAAACTTTTGCAGATTACAGTTGTAGACAAACACATTGGTTATGACTCATCATCGTAATCATTATCATCGTCATCATCATCTTCATCATCATGGTTATGATGCAGTAATACAGACACACTCGCCAACGAGTTCAGATTTGTTGTGTCACCGCTGACTGTTTGAAGACATAATTGAGCAACAATTGTGTGAATCTTAAATCCCCCGACCAGTACCAACTGTCCACAATCACCTGAACTATTCTACCGAGACCGGTGCAGACTGTCCACCAGCTTCAGAACCAGTCGTCAGGCACAGATCAGGGTCATAATCGACCTAAAAATCCTCGAGTGTGCTCCCTGTTGTTGAAAGTCATCGCGTTGCGTCTGTGATCTTTCAGTATCTGGTACCAGAACCAAGCCGGGTGGTGTCATGGAAGTGAAAGTAGAGCTGTGATTTTCACAACATGGTTCCACGGTGGAGAGAAAACATATCGGTGCCATCAAGTGCAGCTTTGCTCTCGAACCCTGACCTGTGTGCCCCCCCCCCACACACACACACACACACACCACCACCACCACAATTAAATACCAGTTTCCTGTTTACCTGGGTACAGAAGGGAAGAAAATATAAGGTCAAGTGTCAGAACGGAGGTCAAGCTGTCTAATGGTGACATTGGACCCGTTTCCCCTCTCTAATGTGTATTCATTATGTGTGTATTAGGCCGGGGAGTCTAGATGGTCTTATTTGTAATTCTGTGCAGATCACCAGAGATTCGTGGTACCTGGACAATTCAGCGGCCATCAGCATTCCAGGAAAGAGGGCAGCTCACTTGTGACCAATTAGATGAGTGCTGCAGCGAGGCGCTTGGTGAATAGAGGGCTGTGATTGGCTGGCTGGGACCCGTGTAACCGGGGTTTGTTGTTGAGAGGACCTATTTGGAGACAAAGTGGTGGCATTCAGAGGAGGTGTGTCATGATGCTGCACCTCCACAGGCGCACAATTATACGCACACACACACACAGGTATACACATAAACACTACAAGGCACACACACACACACACACACACACACACACAAAATGTGTACATACGCAAACACGCACTAACAAACACACAAAGATAAATATACACGTGCACACTCAGTACATGCTTTACTCACACACTCACACACACACGAAAATGCAGGCAAACAAAAACGGACACACATGTAAAGGCAGACAAACACAAAAGTAGGGGCACACACACACACAGGTATACACATAAACACTACAATGCACACAAACACACACAAAATGTGTACATACACAAACACACACACCAACAAACAAACAAAGATGAATATACACATGTGCAACACAGTACATACTGTACTGACACACACACATGCACACACACACACACACACACACACACACACACTTAGCATAGCGTAAAGAGAACTGTTATGATCTAATAGAGCGTTACACTAATGCTGATCCATAAGATCCCAGGGTATTTTGTGCGTTTACACCGGAGTGTGTCACATGTATGAAGCTGGTTGGAAGAGCCGTCTGTGTCTGTGATCTGTGAATCCCCCAAACATGCATCAGTCAGGTGAATCCGGGGGAAAACTACCATCTGGTTTTGAACGGAACTCTTAAAGCTGCTTCTGCCTTAATCCGTCACAGCGAATCAGGTGTGAGAAAGTAGTTCTTGTGTACTCATCACTAAAACACCATCACGGCGAAGCTTCTTAATTAACTCATGTTTTTTAATTGTTGTATTCTTTTTCTCAGTGGTGACTAGCAGATCTCCAAAGAGCGTTGGTGTGTGGTAAAAATCAGCGGTGACGTCACCGGTTAGCGTCTGATAGTGAAGACGTGACGGCCCTTTGAGGGACCAGAACACCATTAATGCACCGTTTCATCACAAATGAGTCTTTATTAAAAAATGAACGTCAAATTAATTCTGAGATGAGGGGAAAGGGGGGGTGTGTGTGTGTGTGTGAACAATGCCCCGGCTGTGGCTACTTTGATTTTCTTTTTTCTTTTGTGTTTTTTTCCCCTTGTTTTAAAGTAATTATGCAGGCCTGACATGAGTGAGCACACTGCCACAGACCCTTCTAATGAGTTAAGCAAGAAAAATCGCCATCGTCGCCTTGGCTGGCAGCAGCTAATTGCCTGGCCGCGTCAGGCCACCGCTAACACTGTCAACTCAAATGTGCTTTTCTTCCTTTACCATTTCCAGTTTAGTGAAAGTTCTGTGAGAGTGTTCTGTAAATGGCAAAGGCCGCCGCAGCAGACCTGGACAACGGCCCTGTTTGTAAAGGAGAGAAGAGTTGAGGTCAATGAACTTCCTTCAGAAAGTGCTTATAGACTTTGATATTCAGTATCATGCTAATGATCTTTTTTTTTTCTTTTTCTAAATCACATTCAAACTTCCATCCGTCCATTATCCAAGTTGCTTATCCCAATTGGGGTTGCGGGGATGCTGGAGCCTATCCCAGCAGTCATTGGGCGGCAGGCGGGGAGACACCCTGGACAGGCTACCAGTCTGTCACAGGGCCCACACATTCACACCTAGGGACAATTTAGTACGGCCGACTCACCTGACCTACATGTGTTTGGACTGTGGGAGGAAACCGGAGCACCCGGAGGAAACCCACGTAGACATGGGGAGAACATGCAAACTCCACACACAGGATGACCCCGGATGATCCCCAAGGTTGGACTATCCCGGAGCTCGAACCCAGGATCTTCTTGCTGTGAGGCAACCGTGCTAACCACTGCGCCACCACGTTCAAACTTGTTGGAAATGAAAGAAAATAAGATGAACCAGTGAGTCAACATGTACATAAAAAAGATTCCATAATTGCAAATGACTTTTTAAATATCTGCACCGGCATAATGGACGAATGAATGTGTAAAACTGATTAAAACTGAGTTACCAAAATGGTTCTAAAGGTAATTCCAGTGTTACTGTGGGAAGAAAAAAAAACAGCGCAAACAATAAAATATTTACATTAAAAAAAGCAAATCAAACCAAACTCAACAGTTACAAGGCAAATATTTCATACAAATCTGAATTATGACGTTTTTAGTTTGTCTCCAAACACCGTCACCAAAATCTATTTTAATCTGATCGAGAAATCCATTATAATCACATTAAAATGTCACAGAAACTCGGTCATCCCATCTGCATAGCACACACACACACACACAAGGCCACTCTAACATCCACAATGCTTTTGAATCTACAATGCTATTGCCAACATTTGCTAATGTTAAGGAGCCTCCAAAAACCAGATTCACTTAGACAGAATGTAATTATTCATAAGATTCACTTAACCTTTAACATACAGGGTGCATACAGTATCCAGCTCGTGGCTGCATATCCATTCAGGATTATAGGCAGAATAGCTGGGCGTCTGTCCTTGTAGTGTGTTTATGTGCCCCTGTTTGAAGCATCCTTGGCCGCACCGGCTTGCATAGACTCCGTACTGAATAGCATTCCCCCCCGGCCCCTGGAGGCCTCCAACTTCTCCTGAGACCTTTAAGTGTTTGTTGACAGACTAACATAGTTTGGCTTGTTTAGCTTCTTCCACTCTTCAAAATCCAAAAGGTCACCCGCGATTCCTCCACCAGCCCCTTGAAAACAACAAGAACTCAGGAAAATGGCCTTACGCGTGGACCTCAAGAGCTCTCAGGGAAACAAATGGGCTCCCTGCTGCCACGGTTACCAAGTTTACCAACATGTCTCTATGGCTACAAATTGCAAAATAGCTGGAAATGCAGCGCCCTTAGCAGGAGAGGCCAACAAAGAGGGAGAGCACACGTAGGAAACCATGTCCCATGGAGTACCGAGAGCACTCTCCTACCAAAACCAGTCACTACACCATGGTGGTTATACTGGTTTTTACTCCTTCAACCAAAGACAACAGACTAATCACTATACCGTAAGTGATTGATATTGAGATCATGAACATGATGTCAGGTCTTACTCCACGTAACAAATCCCAGTTAAAACTGCTGGATTTTTGCCCAACCTTTGAGAAGGCAACCTTTAGATCCTTTGACGCATATGAACACTTCATTCTGTTTTGTTTCATTGTTTTTTTTAAACTCCACGTCGGGGAAGTCGCAGGTTCCCAGATGACAAAACAAAACACAAACTGATGACGTCGTCCTCTTTCATTCACCGTGTCATCGGCTAACTTTGCGGTCCTGAAGTCCACCGCGCAGACTACAGGACGGAGACGGAAGCGGTAAATACCTTGTTTCTGCTGAACATTACAGTGAATATACAAAGATTTACGGCCATTAGATATAATAGCGTTATCGGTATCCATGTGTGCGCAATATGCTTTATTTATGCTCAGCGTAAAATATGTGTACGGATACGGACGGAGCTCTCCGTCCGTACTTCGCGTTGTGCACGTTTTCTGGGCGCTTACGGATACGGACGAAACGGAGCAGTACCACCGGAAATCATAGGGGGCAGTGTAGCCAATAGCGACACAGCGAGACACGACGAAGACATTTAAAAAATGGCGGAACTCTATGAGGAGAGGTTTTGCGAGACGGTGAGACATTTTTAAACACATCTGTGGTGTATTTAATGGCCTCACAGATCCCCGCCGTCTACAACGCCGCTGCCGCTTTTGCCTCTTTCTTAGCGTGTACATTTTAACGACCTCCTCCACTGTCGCCATGTTTGTTGTTGTCAGAAACTTTCGACTCTGAACTGCCCTCTAGTGGATGTATTGCGTAACATCATGCCAACGTAAAGGACGTGGAAGTAAGTGGGCTAGGCTGTGACAGTTACATCGTTTGAAACAGACTTATTTTCGTACGTAAAGGGGGCACAAATGAGCATATAATTAAGATACTGTTATAAACTGATCAAATCTAATAGTCAAGTTTTTGTTTGCATGCAAACGTAATCCATGACGTCACCTGCTGTTCGGGTCGGTTGGATGGAAAAGCTGCTTACTGTACTATTGGCACACAGTAAGTATGTATGAGGTAGAGGAATTAAACTTATTATCCTTTTCTGAGTCAGACACCCAACTCTGATATAAAAATACAAACATTTCAAAGAACAAGCTTAAAAAATAAATAAATCGAAAACAGAATTCCATACTACACTTCCATACCTGGCATTTAGGAGGTCGGTGTCAGAACCACAACATGGGGTAAAACAAGTACAATGAAATTACCGTACATAACATGCATAATTCCACTCGTTACAGCAGAGGAGTGGCGGCGGTGGCGGTGGTGATGGTGGTGTGCGCACCCCATTATTTGGGGTCTCTATTGTTGCCGTGGTGCTGCTCATTATTATGGGGTGTCTGGTTCAGGCCATCAGAGAGCTTTCACCAACCGAGGTCTCTGTGGAAATCTGCGAGCCCATCTCACTGCTTAGCAACCAGCCCTGGGGCCTGTTTTGCACAGCTTAATTCAGATGAGAATGCTACGCACATGATTGGCTAAACACTGCCCCCCCTTTCCACACAAACACACACACACACTCACACAGTCACTCTCCCTCGCCTGTCGTACTGGCGTTGACATGCAACACACATGTACATGCACACACAAATAAATACTCTGTCTCTCACTGTCCTCCTTGCATAAACCATCCTAACCTCCTGCATCTCTCATGTCTCCCTTTCTCCCTGTCTCTCTCAAATCTTTCTCTCTCATTTTGAGACACAGCAGCCTGTTATCCACAAATTGTGTTTTCTCTCTCTCTCTCTCTCTCTCTCTCTCGTCGTTCACTCCAGCCTTTTCTCTCTCCTCACTCACTTTCTACTTACATTCCCCAATGCTGTCTTACGTTCTCTCTTTTCTGCCCTCGTCCATCGCTCTCTATTTTTCTCTATCTTCCCACTTTTTTTCCTTACACACATACACATACAGAGACACACACCTCATTCATTGCCCTCTGTCTCTTTTCTCTCCTGGCCTTTTCTTGCTCTGTCTCTCTCCTCTCCTTCAGTATATCGCTTTATTCATCTTACATGCCTTTTCTGCTTCCTTCCTCTCTCTCTCACACACACACTCTCTCTCGTCCCCCCCCCCTTCTTACCTTCTCTTATTACCTTGCCCATCTTTGAGTGGGTGAGCAGGGCAGGGGGATGAGCGAGGAATCTGTAGTGGTCGCTGTGACTCAGACAGACACCACCTGCTGCAGCATTTTGACAGAAATGAGGACGACCTCAGTGTGGACAGAGACAGAGACAGAGAAAGAGAAAGAGAGAGAGAGAGAGAGAGAGAGAGAGAGAGAGAGAGAGAGAGAGAGAGAGAGAGAGAGAGAGAGAGAGAGAGAGAGAGAGAAAAGCAGAGACAGAGGAAGAGGAGTATGAACGACAAAGAACAATAACAGATTCAAGAAAGGAGAGAGAGAGAGAGAGAGGATGAATGGAATAAATGTGATAGCAAGACAAGGCAAGACCTAGAAAGAGAGAGAGGGAGAGAGAGAGAGATAAAAGTGCTCTCAGTATCACAGCTGATAGGAGGGCTCTGAGCCAGCAGTAGTCTCATAGGGAATGTACTGAACTCAGCAACTTTTCACTCACACTGCCGGTAAAATGGGAGGATGTGGAGCATTAGAAGTTATTGAAAGTTCATGCGGGGACACGAAGTAGATACGCAGGCATGTAATCCTGCATAAATCCTAACCAGTTGGCTTCCTCTGAATATGGCCTTTTCAACAAAAAAAAAGAAAAAGAAAAAAGGGGGGGTGCCTGTTTCAGTGGTTATCAACCTATGAGTCTCAGCCCACAAGAGGGTCGCAGCAAGGGGCCAGGTGGGTCGCGGGACATCCACACTATACGCATTTTTTTGGAGACCAAATTTAAGTAAAAGAAAAAAAACAAAGACATAATTTTTGTGAAGTCAATGCAACCAATGCAAAGATTTTATTATATTCCATAATATGACCAATATATTGTTGACACGCCTTGTCTGTTTAATTTGATCATTAGTCGGCCATAATTGAAGACTGAAAATGGGAATACTGCATTGATGAACAACATACAGAGGATTGTTTGTTATCTTGCACTTTGACGGACAGTGAGAATTTATTGCTTATACCTCCACAGGTGGGTCACAATATGGATAACCCCAAATCTATATGATGTTTCCCCAAGACTAAATTGATTTAAAACAAGCTTAACTATACTTTTCAACCCAGAGACAGTGTCTAGGAAAATGAAATAATGGTTTATTGATGGAAAAAACAGTGTTTGGTTCATTGTTTGATAGACGATGGACCTTAAGTGTGCACTATGATAGCTTAATGAATTAAATTTTATGGACGTACGTAGAGGACGTCGAGCGGGTCGTCTAGTAATCGGAAGGTCGCTGGTTCGATCCCCAGCTCCTGCAGAGAGTGTGTCGAAGTGTCCCTGAGCAAGACACTGAACCCCTAACTGCTCCTGATGAGCAGGTTGGTGCCTCGCCTCCACCATCAATGTATGAATATGTGTGTGAATGTGAGGCATACACTGTAAAGTGCTTTGAGTATGTAAAGTGTGTTGAGTTTATATATGTATTTAAACGAGTGACCTGTTGCAAAGACTCACCAATGCACAGTCTTGCAATGAATTGCTATAACATAAATTAGCACAAAAAAAAAAAGCAAATGAATGAGGCAGCACTAATGCAGACTCCCTCACTGATCGCAGTATTTAACATCCTCACCCTTGGTAGCACAATCAGCTGGCTCTAATTGCATAACTCTACTACCTTTGCACGATGGCGCTCGACAGGTTTCAGACCCGGTCCTGTAATTCCAGGTGGATAAATGCAACTGGAAATTAAAAAAAGAAAGAAAAAAAGGCAAGCATGTTAGCAAGAAAACAGCCAGGCTATGACTTTCAATGCTGAGCGATGAATCGTTAATGCAATAAAAGGCTAGAATTATTAGTGGAAGTTCTAATGGCAAATTGCTGTGAATGCCAAATTGTCAAGGTTAGCAGTGGATGAGATGGCAAGTCGGGGGAGTCGCGGGAGGAGGGAACGGTTTGTGAGACAAAGGATGGTTTTGAACTGGTAGCAGAGCTAGCTTGGTCTCTTTGTAAGAAATGAAAGAAGATGGTATCTATTCTCTTAAAAAGCCCGATTCTCAGTCAACTACTCAAATCAGCATTGAGACTTGGAGCTGAAGTTAGGTGTGCATTTAAGTTGCAGCATAGATTTAATATGAAAAGAGGATATATTCATCCATCTCTCAGCTTTTGAAAATCAGTCTTTGGCAGTCTCATTGATAAACTGTGCTGAAACAATGCCTTCTTTCTGCTACCAGTTGTTCTCAAAAGGTTAGCAGACATTTGCAAATATAAGTATTCCACCATGAAAAGGAGATTGGACCTTAACTCGCATTAATTTTGTGAGATTTTCTGGATTTTATCCACAACTGCAATTGTGCGGAGTGTACTCACTTATAATATCAACACCATCGGGTCTTTGTTGCTTCCAAGTCTTCGCTGTAGTCGAAGTCCCAGACCGTTCGTGCCAACAGCTGTCTTTGTAATTAAGAACCAACATTATCTTTGATTGATTGACAGACTGTCTGACCAACCTATAAAAAAATTAGCATCGGTTCCATCAAACAGACCACACTTAGCGCTACTGCTTCGCTTAAATGTGGTCCTGTAAGGAAACCTGAGATGCCGTGCGGTCGAGCCCGGCGAGCTGAAGCGCTTTGTGTGATTCCAGCATTCCTCCATTTGCCTCGGCTCGCTCCAAAACCACAGGCCTTGACACATGCAGCGGTTCCAGAGCTGACTGCCAAGATCCACTGTGAAGGAATATTCCTGTTCTTAATCCAAGAGCGCTCCATTAGGATTTATGGCAGGAGAACATAAAGTACTCATGGAGAATCCCTGTCCAGAAATAGGCCCCTGTACAGACAGACAGACAGACTTATGACAACACAGAGTCCTCACAGAGCTCAAATGCAACTGAAATAAAACCTTCAGAAATGTTTGTTAGCATTGTCAGGTTGTGGAAACTGACATGGAGACCAAAATTGGGTGTTGAAAACAGCAAATCCTGCACAAATATAAAGGGCATATAGGTCGATTTCTGAAGACACCATTTGAAGACACCGTTCTGTTGCCATTACACAATGCAAGTCAATGCACAGTTGAGTAAGATGTCTTCTTTTTTTTTTCTTTTTTTTTCTTCTTCCCCAATTGTATCCGGCCAACTACCCCACTCTTCTGAGCCGTCCCGGTCGCTGCTCCACCCCCTCTGCCAATCCGGGGAGGGCTGCAGACTATCACATGGCTCCTCCGATACATGTGGAGTCACCAGCCGCTTCTTTTCACCTGACAGTGCAGTGACAAGGACACACCCACATCTGGCTTCCCACCCGCAGACACGGCCAATTGAGTCTATAGGGACACTCAACCAAGCCGGAGGTAACACAGGGATTCGAACCGGCGATCTCCGTGTTGGTAGGCAACGGAATATACCCGCATACTACCCGGACGCCCTCTGAGTAAGATGTTTTCCGACTCGGTGTAAAAACAATCTTTGCCAATATAGAGATGGATAATATCTGGGTATCATATGTATATATGGTGATGAGAGACTAGATGTGTTGTGGGATTGTGGTTGTGGTAATATGTTGATATAACTTAAATGTTGTCATTCTCTGGTCTTAAAGGCTGCATTACTGTAAAGGGAGACAGTTTTCTGAACTTATTCCACTGTTTTAGTGACATGAACGATGAATGTCTGCCTGCTTGGTCATCATATCCACATTACTTATGATCATTTATCAACATTTACTGCTGTGTAAATATCTTATGGAACAACCAATAGTCATCCACTAAATACCCTGACATTATCCATATGGAGGTATTCAGTCAAAAAAAGTTTTTTTGATTTTGTACATGTTGGCCAGACCTACACTGATGGGATCCTGAACACACCACAAAGCCTTAATCCATCAGCAAAGAGAGTATTTGGGAAAAAAAGACCTTAAAATGACCTTTATTACCAATAATCATCGCTGAAATTGGAACCTGTATAATAATTAGTAAAATGAAGCAGATCAGCACCTGCCGCCATGTTGAATTGTGTCTTCCACAATCACACAGTAGAGAAGATGGTGTTAAGGCTTCAAAGCTCCCCGTAGTGGTGCTATCTTAAATCCATTCTTAGCGAGGCCTTCAGCAATTACACTTCCTTAAACAGACAGGCGTGTGTGTGTGTGTGTGTGTGTGTGTGTGTGTGTGTGTGTGTGTGTGTGTGTGTGTGTGTGTGAGAACCGACGAAGAAGTGTGTGGAGGATAACTGTTGGCCATGGAGGTAATAGGCATGGAATGATGACAGCTATCACGGAGTGGACGCCTTGGAACGACTGGGAAGGAATTAATAAGCAGGAATGGGTTAATAGTGCATTAAGAGCCAGCAGGAGAACGGCGGGAGAGAGGAGGGAAGTCTCTCTGAAGTCAGCTGTGAGTAATCGGCCCATGGCAAGCTTCCGACGATTACCATAACAGAGAAATTGGATGTGAAAAATGGATAATAGTATGGACATACAACCATTTGTGTGTGTGTGTGTGTGTGTGGGGGGGGGCGTTATTCTATTCTGCTGGCCGTTCAGTTTGGAATGGCAAAAGGTGGGGACTGTTTTCTACGCAAAATGGACATGCAAATACACACACACACACGCACAGACACACAAGTATACACCATGCATGGTCTCATGGCAAATTCTTACAACTCAGATTTGAATACGGCTGCCACTGCCCCTTCTTACACCTCTTTATCTGGCATGTGTCACCATCCGACATATTAGGCGTGCCAGGACTCATTTCATGATTTTGTTTAAAATTGATATGCCCCTCCACCCGTCCCACCCCTTGCTGTTTTTGCATCATTTACTTCAAGTGCAGGGCAAGAAAAAATTAAATATAAAAATGCATGAGTGGTTTCATTTCGTGAATCGGGGCTACAGTCCATCGGTTGGCCTTTATTGTCCTCCAGATCGGTGCCAGTACGTTTTCTTAACCTAATGGACGCTCATTCTCCTGGATCTGACAATATCTCGTCATTCTGAATGTGAAGTCATTATGTGATGGCTCAATCTCAATCACAACATTCGTTTTATGGGGAGGTGCAACCAAACAAAACCAGAAATGGGACCTCTAATTGAACATTGGGGCTAAGTGGCTCATCTCAGCTTCACATTAAGCAATTAGGCTGTCTCTTTTTTTTATTCTGTTCATGTGCACAGATAAAATAATTATACACATAGTCACATTCACTCTTTTGCACAACCTGTTGTGTTGAATGGATGGGCCTGGTAAATTTATTCCACTTTCGACAGAACTGCAATATAAAACCATCTGGTCACCTGATGTTTCATCTCAAAATCATATTTTTAATCAGAAAGTGCAGCTCAGGTTTTAATGAAGAAGGTCACACATGTCACTAAACTTTTTTTTTTTTATCCATCAATCCATTTATGCCTTTGATGGCTTTAAAAGCTGCACATCTGGACTTGGGTTTGTTGTGCAGTGAAGAATGTATCGATGCGTCACAGGTCAGTGGTCAGAAGAAAATAAGTTGATGTGGATGGACGTCCTTGACATGATGTGATTTAGCCAAGTAGGACATGTTCCTGGATCAACATTCCACATTGCGTTCCTGGATCTTCACAGCCCTCTGACATCATCAGTGTGCTGCTCCGGTGCTGCTTTCAAAGTTCCTTTGTGCTTCTTAAGAAGTTTTCCAAATTGAAGTACAATTGAACAAAATCCTCAATAAAACTGAACAAAATCCTTATGTGCTACTGCAGGGTTAGCGAGTTAGCTTGCTAACGAGATAAGCTATGCTAACAAGTAAGCTTGCCAATAGACTAGAATATTGTTCACTAACATCAAATAGTAAGTATAACATAATTTTGCAGTTGCAAAGACCTGCAATGAACACATTTTCCTCCTTCTTTATAGTCTATTCAAAACATTTTTTTTTTTTGGGCAAGATTGCAAGGCTAGTGTTAACCCAGGACCACCATCGCTATGTTGACCCTGGATAATTTGTTTATGTTGCATAAGTGGTGTCACAATAGTGGGAATCAACTCGTTAAGTCAACCCAGGTTTTACCAATCTAGCTATGAGCGTGTTCACGTAAAAGGGGCGGTGTTTGCCCCATATGACCAATCACAACATGGTTAAGTCTGCCAGAGCCACATATTTTACACAAGATGAGCAAACTATAATATTAAACAAATATGAAGATTTTAAAAATATAATCCAGGCTAAAAGCAACACAGATGCTGCTGCCAAAGGCAGGAAGGAAAGCTGGCAAAAAATGTGACTGTGTGAATGGTAAGTCAGTAGGCTTATCAAGAAAACTGCAAGAAAACTGACCACCTCCCCCACCCTCTCCACCTCCACACTCGTCTCCCCCCTTCACTATTCAGCCCCCGTCAAAGTTTTCCCCTGTGTCCCCAATGGAGCTGTCCAACCTTACAGTAGGAATGAGAAGCTCCACTTGTTTTCTGGCTCCCATCGCATCCAATCTTGTTAGATACTATCTCCCAGCTATCGCCTCACTCATCACAGAAATCATTAACTCTTCCTTCCGCTCTGGTTCAGACCCCATACATTTATGGCTGCTGTCAACCCCATCCTCAAAAAACCTGGACACAACCCTGATATCATGAGCAATTTCTGGCCCATCTCCAATCTCCCCTTTCTGTCAAAAATACTGGAACATATTGTCGCCTCCCAAAGCTCATTTCATCTCCAATGACCTGTTTGAATCATTTCAATCTGGTTTCTGCTCACAGCACAGCACAGAAACAGCCCTTCTTAAAGTCCCCAATGACCTCAGCCTCTGGCCACCTCAGCATTCTTATCCTCTTCAACCTCACTGCAGCTTTTGACTCCACCAACCACACCATTCTTCTGTCCCGCCTTGAGTCCTCCATTCACATCACCGTTACTGCCCTCTCCTGGTTAAATTCACATCTCACAAACAGACAACAGTGCATCAGCATCAACATCTGCTCCTACTTCACCGCTCCTCTGTCCCAAGGCATCCCCCAGGGTTCGGTGCTTGGTCCTCTCCTGTTCATCCTTTACATGCTCCCCCTTGGTAACATCATACGTTGTCATGGTCTCCACCTCCATTACTTCAGCGATGATGTCCAGCTTTACATCGCCACTAAATCCATCAGCACTACAACTTACTCCAGTCGCATCAACTGCCTCACTGAAATTAAATCATGGATGAAGCCAACTTCCTTAAACTAAATTGTAATAAATTTGACATGATCATCATCGGTCCCAAATCCCTTACCAAACCCACTCACAATTTCTGCCTCAAATTCGCAAACTTTAAATCATTTTCAACAGTAACCTCTCCTTTGAACACCATGTCAATCAAATCACAAGAACTGCCTTTCCCACCTAAAAAACATAGCTCATCTCCACCCATCACTTTCCTTCTCTGCTGCTAAAACTTTGATCCATGCCTTTATCACATCCAGAATTAACTACTGCATCAACATTCTTTACAGCTCACCATCCAAAGTCCTAAACAAACTCCAGTACATCCAGAACTCTGCTCCTCACCTGCTCGCCCACTCCCGCTCACGTAACAACATCACCCCTGTCCTCCAGAACCTCCGCTGGCTCCCTGTCCCACAATGGCTCTAATTCAGTTCTTCTACTCAGTCACAAAACCCTCCATAACCAGGCTCAGTCCTACCTCACTGATCTGCTCCACTGCCATACTCCTTCCCGCAGCCTTTGCTCCTCCGATGCTAGCCTCATGTCTCCATCACACAGGACCAAGCACTAGACTTGGGGTGACAGAGTCTTCTCCATAGCTGCCTCCTCCCTCTAGAACTCTCTCCCCAAACACGTAAGAGACTGTACCGATCTGTCAACGTTCATATCATTAATCAGAACTCACCTCTTCAGAATTGCTTTTAATGTGTGATTAATGTTATGTGTATGTTTTTGGTGTGTTGCTTGTCAAGCATCTTTGAGAACCCTGAAAAGCACTCTATAGATAAAAATTATTATTATCTTTATTATTATCACTGCCCCATCATTAAGGCACAGGTAGATCTGACTATAATTTCAATTGTGCATTACACATTCATGTGTTGTTGCTTAGATGTGTTCTTATGGCATGTAAGATACTTTTAGCCTCATTCTTTCAGCTTCAACGCCTTAGTGTACATGCAGGCAGTGTGCCAGTATGACCAAATAATGAGTATCCTTATTTATCCTTTACCTGAACATTGTTGCTGTGCAATGACTTGCGATTGACAAAATCGCCTTCATTCTCACCTAGACGTGCAGTGATGGGAATATGGGTGCAATGGCACTGATCACTCTGGGGAACCCTATGAAATGAGCAGGCTGCATTTAATATATGACAGCATACGTCATAGTATCTACATTATTTATAGAGCAAGTAGTCAACTTAAGTTATTGTCTACCTACTATTTCATAAAAGCCCTCTTATAGACTGTGTGGGCAAGTGGCCTGGGAACACAACAAAGGCATCAAGTAGCTCTGCTAGAGTAAGAACCACCTTGTGAATTGTACGGCTGACCGTGTTTTTGCTTTGGTTCACTGCATCACCCACAGCATACATAAAAGTACATGTAGGAAAAAATGCAAGCCAATGCATTAAGTCTGCAGGTCTGTAAGCGCACGACTTTGACATGTCACACTGGCAACATACAGATCAAGAAGCTGACAAAGGTAATGTTCTCCGCTGAGAATCTATATCTTTCATATAGGTACTCATCAAGGAAAGCCAAAGGGTTTTGTCGGTCTCTAAAAGCTCTTGCCTTCCTAAGAGACCCTCTGTCTGTTCACACACCGAGGTCCATGGGATCTTCTAGGAATGCTGATGCCATTTTCCAAGAGAATTGATTGGTCAGTAGGCAGTGCTTTTATGCGTGTTGCTCTGATATCTCAAACATAACCTGCTCCGGAGCACGTTAGGTGTGCAGCACAAGTTACTATGGCGATGTACCCCGGTAAAAAGTGAATCACCGGGGTGACACTGAAAATCCAGGGTTAAACCAGATGTTAACTCACTAACCCCAAATCCTGCTCTGTAGTAGGGGTCTCAGGACCATCATCGCCATGTTGATCCTGGATAACTTGTTTATGTTGGCTCAGGACCATCATCGCCATGGTGATCCTGGACAGATTTGGCATATAGAATTATTGATATAGGCCTGTAGGATCGGCACATTTTTTGTGACCACCTGAGGTAAACATATTCTCTCCATTTTTTGAAAGGTTTTTCTTACATCTCAAATCATCATAATGTCTCGAATTGAAATTTATTCATTAATTTCCATGCTTTAGTTTGTGTGTGTGTGTGTGTGTGTGTGTGTGTGTGTGTGTGTGTGTGTGTGTGTGTGTGTGAGAGAGAGAGAGAGAGAGAGGAGATTAGTTTTCCCAATTAATCATCGCTTTTATTTTTGTTTTTTTGTTTGTTTGGTTGTTTTCTTTCCAGTGTGGAAAACCTAATGATGAACATGACCGCTAAGGATATGAATTCAATGTTTGAGATAGATCTCCATACTGTACTGCAAAGCTAAAGTGAATTTTGGGGTTCGCTTGTAGGAACCCTAGACTCCAAAGGTATTTCCCTGTCGTATTTAAAGGCACTCTATGAGCCACGGGCCATACCAGAAGGAGTAAGCTTGTGTATAGATTTCCTGCTAGTATATTCATTCATTATATTTTTCATTTATAACACTCCAGCTGACCAATCACTTAAATTCCCTGTGATGTCATCATTATGTGCCCACGTGCCCCTGAGTGATTTCAAAATCCCCCCCAAGAACAGAACGTGTCAGTTTTCACAGAGGTAAGCTGTTTTGTGTAAAGCTATTTTGAGCACAGACAGCTGGTTAATTTGCCAGTGTTGATCCAGGACTTGTTGCCGCATTACAGATGTTCATCATCATGATGATCCTGGATACACTTGTAAGGCTGTAGTAGTAGTAGTAGGAGTGTATTGGGTTAATAGCTTACGTGAATTGAGATAAATACTGTAGTGAATTCGGGGGGCAGCCCGGGAACCGCCACAGCCGGGACGCGAACCCGTATCTCCTGCACCGCAAGCGACTACGTTAACCAGTCGACTAAAGGGTCCGACCCGTTAGTCAAGGACCAACGTATCTACTTATCCATGCACGTTACAATATGTTATTTCATTGAATAAGTTAATTAATAGCAGTTGTTAAAAGTCAGCTAATAATCATTTGATTTAATTCATGTTGATGTAAGCGGGATATTTTGTAAAAGGCAAGGCTGTGTGACTGTTCTGTTAGCACGGTGATTTAGGTTACTGTCGCTTTAAGAGATACTCGGTTTTGTGGGTTTATGAAGGGAACTCGGGGGGGGGGGGGGGGGGGCATTTTGTTTTGTGGAGTTGAGGCCCAAGTAGCGACCGAGCCACACGTGTTTCTTACCGTAGTACAGTTTGCTGATTAAGGAGAACTTAACTTTAAATATTCCTGTAAGAAGATACTACAAACCGTGGAATAAAATGCTTGCTTTATCCTTTCTTACATCGGAGTCCTGTGGGAGTTTTTTCCTTCTCAAGTTAACTCGAGTTAAGTCCAGGTGATCGCTGGGCTTCAACCCTCACAGTGCTAAAAGCTTACACGTTGGTGCCGGAGCCGTATTGCCAGAGGTTTGGGTCTTCAGAGACGTCTGGTAAGCAGACACACATGGAGCTTGCCAGGGACTAAGTCATTCTTGTTGGTGTACTTAATTGGGGGTTTGTACTTATAATCATGAGGCTGCATCTTTCAGTTAACTATATATAGAATAAAACTTGTTGTCCGCCAGATCCCCCGGTCAGGCGTTAAGGTTTAGTTCCTGGCCGGCGGTACTTCAGAGGGAACTGTTTTTATTTGTAATGATTTGTTTGCTTGTTTATGTTCTCTCTGTTCAGCATCCTCCAATTAGGGTGGTTGGTGGAGGGGTTCAAAATGTTCACATAGGCATTCATTACTTTAGAGTTTATTGGTTCGAGTGTGGATTAGGAAATGAATGTTAAAAATGATTTTCTTTTCAATGATGTTTATGGCTATACGTGTTTATTGCTGGATTTATGAAAACCTTAAACCAATGTTACATTTAAGTGTTCATAATTATTGTAATAGTTTATTGAACAACGCTTATTTTGACACTTTAATATAGAAGTGTAATAAAAACAAAAACATAATTGTTACGCCTATTTCCACTTTTATTCAAATACTAATATATAATAATAATATAATCATTACATTTATATAGCGCTTTCCTAGACATCCAAAGCGCTTCACATTGAAAGGGGTAACTCACTTCAACCACCAATGTGTAGCACCCACCTGGGTGATGCATGTCAGCTTGAGGTGGAGAGGGAGGAGTCATTGAGCCAATTACATGGGGGATGATTAGGTGGCCAGATGGAGAGAGTCAGGTTGGGAATTTTGCCAGGACACCAGGGAACCCCCTACTCTTTGCGATAACATATAATATATAAGTATGTGATGGTGGCCCAGTAGTTAGCGCTGTTGCCTCACAGCAAGAAGGTCCTGGGTTCGAACCCCGGGCCGTCCCCGGTCCTTTCTGTGTGGAGTTGGCATGTTCTCCCCGTGTCTGCGTGGGTTTTCTCTAGGGACTCTGGTTTCCTCCCACCATCAGAAAGACATGCATGTTAGGGTTAATACTAAGGCATGTTAGGTCTGTGCCCCTGACCGAGGCAATAGGAAGAAATAACTGGAGTTGGTACCCGTGTGCTGCACGGCGGCTACCCACTCCTCCTAGCTGCACAGCTAGGATGGGTTAAATGGAGAGTAAATTTCATTTGTATGTATGTATAAAATGACTAATAGAGAGTATCATATTATATTACAGTATATTATTCACACTTATTCTGCCCTATGTCTGCTGAGATAGGCTCCAGCATCCCATGACCCTGATTAGGATAAGCGACTTGGATAATGGATGGATGGATGGTTGTTGTATTATATTATATAACGAAAATCAATGAGGCTGATTGTAAGCAGAACCAAGTAGAACCTTCTGGAGGTTGTTGTACACTGTTAAAAGACTGAAGTCTTATCAATAACAACTACTACTGCCACTACCACTACTACTATAGCCAATCAAAGCTGAACTTTAGGGGCCACCGTAGAGGTCGGTGCGCCGTCCACTTCCCGGTGAGGTCACCAAACTGTCTTCACTCTATTCATGCTGTCTTAACTTTGTTTGGGCGAGCAGAGCAACACCATATGTGGCATTGTGTTTGGTGTGAATGCACCGTAAAAATGACCAAGGAAAGAACTCAGCCTGGAGAAACCACAGTTATGTAACATTCAACCCAATGAAACACAAACACGTCGCTGTCTGCCAATCCCCAAAACACACTCCAAAGCTTTATATACAAGTAAGAACCCAAAGTAGAACACTGTAAAAAAAAAAGAAGAAGTTTTAACTTGCTCACGAAAAAAAAGAAGAAAGAAATCACAGGTTGTTGCTCATTCAAACTCTGTGAGAGGGCCTTATTTTATTTTCAGTCACAGTTCTCCTGATGGAACTCACCGCGGATGAGTCACCGTCCGTCTGGTCCCGCCTACCTAATTGCATTAGTACCCCGACTCTGCAAAAACTCAAAAAACAGCGAGCAGGTGGCAGAGAATATTAGGTACCGGAGGACCACATAGCTCACATTCTGAGAGCAGAAACAACACATCACATTTTCATAAATTCAGTAAGGACAGCAACAGCATTGCAGACGCCAAATGGATGGGATGACAGTCCCACAGTGCAGTATGTGTGTGTGTGTGTGTGTGTGTGTGTGTGTGTGTGTGTGTGTGTGTGTGGGTGGCAGGGTTGGGAATTGTGTGCGAATGTGCCTCTGCCACTCTGTGTTAGCATGTCTGTGTCCCCGTGTGGGCCTTGAATAGCTGTGGGGGCTATTGTGATGCTATGTCCAGGCCTTGAAGGCCAGAAAACCAGATGGCCAATGCAACGTGCCAACGCTGATATTATACACGCCACCCGGACTCAATCTCCAAGGCTTTATATAGGCCCCGGCCACGGGTACAACACCCAGCTCGACTGCAGCTAGTCCCCGCTCGGTTAACTCTCAAGGCCCTCACAGTTTGGCTGCCAGCACCAGGCCGGAGGCGTACCACAGCCTAAGAGCCTGCAGGCTGTCTCACTAGAAGCTGTCAGTATGTTTGTGTGTGTGTGTGTGTGTGTGTGTGTATGTGTGTGTGTGTGTGCATGCATCAGCCCATAGTGCCCTCAGCTAATGTGAAAATGGTGTTGCAACCTCTACGTACCACATGCTCATGTCACTACAGGGCACATTTTAGTTATGTCCAATTTAAAATGCAGTTGATGCACGTAAAGTTAAAGGGGAAATCATTAATTGCGAAGTTATTTTTATTTTTGTGGTGCAGGATATCGCTCCATGCAGCCCATTTCACTGTAACCCACTAAAAGCGGCGGGAAACCAGGAAGTAAGGGTTAGTTGTAGTTTTGACGTTCACCAGTTGACTTTTCTGTCCAATATTGCCTTTTTTTTCCTTTTTTTTAACAAGTATGTGGTAAAATTGTTCGCGTCGTGTTTATTCTGCAGGTTTTTTTCACATATTTAGAGAAAATTCCTGTGAAATAATCATAGAGAACTGGTCACAAAACGTGGTTTGGGAGTTTAGCTTTAACTCATAATTACATTTGAAAGAGTTAAAAAAATGAGAAGCATTCATTTGGACTTGGAAAGTGAAGTTGTTGCTAATTATTTGCACTAATGAAAGGTAAAACGACTGGCTCCAATGTCAGCAAGCAGTTAGTCATCTTGTTGGTTTCTTTCAATGATGTCCATACTTTTTTATTTTTTTGTTGTAATGTTCTTGTAAAATACCTGACAACGTCAAAAGACTTTTTGTACTTTTCTATCTTAAGGATGGAGTGGTCATCATCCATGATCTCAAAGGATTTTATCTCAAATCAAACTTGGTTTGGTCAAAGGCTGATGTGACCTTTGACATTAGATTACATCACCAGCAGGTTAGGATAAAATTTAAAAAAAAAAAAAACTCGAAAGACAGCTAGCTTGTAGAAGTGTGGGCTGCTGTGAAGGTCAGATCAGGTGGTGATACTACAAGAGTTTTTGTATTTATTACTAAATAGTGATGGGTAACATAGTGGTATATTCCGTTGCCTACCAACACGGAGATCGCCGGTTCCAATCCCTGTGTTACCTCTGGCTTGGTCGAGAGTCCCTATAGACTCAATTGGCCGTGTCTGCGGGTGGGAAGCCGGATGTGGGTGTGTCCTGGTCGCTGCATTAGCGCCTCCTCTGGTCGGTCGGGGAACCTGTTCGGGGGGAATCATGTGATCCTCCCACATGCTACGTCCCCCTGGTGAAACTCCTCAGTGTCAGGTGAAAAGAAGCGGCTGGCGACCCCACATGTATTGGAGGAGGCATGTGGTAGTGTGCAGCCCTCCCCTGATCGGCAGAGGGGGATTCAATTGGGGAGAATTCCAATCCATTCCATTATGTAAACCGCTTATCCTGCTCTCAGGGTCTTGGGGATGCTGGAGCCTATCCCAGCAGTCGTTGGGCGGAGGGCGGGGAGACACCCTGGACAGGCCGCCATTTCTTCCATGCATGGATAGAAAGAGCTGATAACATATCCAGAGAGGCAAAATCTTGTTAAAGCGGTCATATGCAATATCCATCCATTAGCCAAACCGCTTATCCTGCTGTCAGGGTCGCGGGGATGCTGGAGACGATATTATAAACATTACACAATTATAAAACAGCAACTTCTATCACTAATGCATGGAGAATACAGCTGTATGCATGCATATGTGTCTTGATACCACTCGATACTTTAATTCTGTAGTAAAGCTGATTCAACTGACATTTTACCTGGACTACTATACTTTTGTGATCCATTTTTCATTTCGTTCTGTCCTTATAGTGACACACTTTGGAAACTGAAGTTTGGTCTGAGAAGAGATCATATGATATGATCGGCTCATTGTGATGTAAAATGTTTCGATTACAACAATTTCAAGTGTATTTCGACTCTTTGCCGGTGCGTCCGGGCTCTGAAAAAACAGAACCGCAACACAAAGGGGAGCGATCTGTCAAAATGACATCACACGCGCGTCACCCTTGCCCGGTGGACGCCGCGATGGCGGCTAAATGGGCTCCAGCCAACACAACGCGTCTGAGCCGGCTTCCAGCGGGCGGACGGTAGCCTTTGGAGATTTGCTCAAACTTGTGAAGTCCTCTGTTGAAGATTATTATGAGAGGCTCAAACAAAAGCTTGTTGTTAGCCAAGAAAAAAAAAAGTTCAAAGAGTGTGTCTGTGTGCGCGCGTGTGCGTGCGTGTGTGTGTGTGGACAGATGTCTGGTGTACTGCCGTCCCTTGTGTTAATGGCTTGAGGCTCTGCCTTACCTGAGGCTGGTGTGCAGCTGTCCTGAGCTCATCGCTTTCCCCACCACCGAGAAAGTGTGTGTGTGTGTGTGTGTGTGTGTGTGTGTGTGTGTGTGTAATGCAACAGAGAAAGCGAGTAACGGGGAGTTGTGTTATACATACCACAACACATTACAGCAGATACCTAGACAAACAGCTTTCCTT
The DNA here is from genome assembly GCF_029633865.1 of Lampris incognitus. Taxonomy (NCBI): domain Eukaryota; kingdom Metazoa; phylum Chordata; class Actinopteri; order Lampriformes; family Lampridae; genus Lampris; species Lampris incognitus. The sequence continues at coordinate 14,109,644 of NC_079223.1, forward strand.
TCTTCTGCTCATCAGTTCACTTTTTCTCTCTCTCTCTGGCGGTCAGCTTCTTCTGACCTGATTTCCCTCTGTGTCTCAGCCCCTCCATGGCTCCTGTCTTGTCTTAAAGATAGTCCCATTTACAGCCAGTGTCGTCCACCATTGATCATATTGGACATTTTGCATCGTAGCTTCTAACTTTCACTTCCACATACCCGGTTTAGATCTACTACTGCTGTTAGGGGTCGCCACAGCGGATCATCCGTCTCCATCTCTTCCTGTCCTCTGCGTCTTCTTTCTGTCACACCAGCCACCTGCATGTCCTCCCTCACCACACCCATAAACCTCCTCCCTCTTTTCCCCTTCCCCGGCAGCTCCGTATTCAGCTGGTATTGATAACGGGGGTTAAACGAGACTTGTTGAAACATGCCAGTCACTCCTCTTCACTCGTCCCGTAAGACACCGCTGTCGAGTCCAGCGGTGGTCCCCTGTCCACAATCTCCTGAATGGAGCTGGTGAGTAAAATGACATCATAACTGATATGAATGATGGGAAATAAAACCCAAGTTGTAAAAAAAAAAAAACAACAGAATTGTCCTTTAAGGTGGTTGCTTATGTGGTTTACACAAGGGAAAGGTGTACAGGCATTACAAAAGCAACCCAAACGGGGGCGCCCCAGCGGCTCACCTGGTGGAGCGTGTACCACATATAAGGCCGAGTCCTTACCACAGCAGCCTGGGTTCGAATCCGGCCTCGGCCCTTTGCTGAATGTCATACCCCCCCCCTCTCTCTCTCTCTGTCTCTCTCTCTCGCCCCTGCCTTTCCTGGTCTCTCTCTACTATCGCTATCAAATAAAGGCAAAAAAAAAAAAAGCAACACAAATATTGTCCCCCTGCGTAGTGTAAGAAGTGCGGTAGCAGGTTAGAGATGTACGAGAGAGGGAAAAAGTGGAGACTGAGTAGGACAAAAGAAGAGAAAGTGAGCAAACCTGACAGAAAAAAGAACGGTGTGTGTGTGTGTGTGTGTGTGTGTGTGTGTGTGCGTTGCCCTCGCAGCATGATGATTTTTTTTTTGTGATGGAGGGAGGGAAGCCAAAACATGCCTTTGGATTTACAGCTTGGCTATCAGTAGCCACAAGCTCCGGTGCGAGACAGCATGACAGGTGTACGTTTCAGCAACTTAAACAGGGCGGATTAAGCCACTAGTGGTTCCTCTTCATATGCATTCCTTATGGGAGTTAAGGCCATTTGAAATGCAGGGCCAAAGGCAAGATTACCGGCTCATAGGCCCATGGAGAGAGGTGTGCTGCAAGTAAAAGCCTGGATTTGAATAATTGTGGCAGGGCTTAGCGCCCGGAATCAGCACAGAACAGAACCAATGGATTATTACACACACACACACACACACACACACACACACAAACACACACACACGCCAACTTAAGATGGCTTTTTGACGAAACTGACTCAATAACTCACAGTATTGCTGCACTCTGTGTCGGTGTGCATGCGCACGTTTGTGTGCACGTTTTTTGTGTGTGAGCGCACATGTACTTTTGTTGGCCGGTTGCAGCGTGGGGATTGTTTGTGTCATGTCTGTCTCCATGCCTTAATGCAAACACATGTGACTGATGTTCTGCTTCTCTGGTCTTTATCCTCCTAACTCGCGCGTGTGTGTGAGTGTGCGTGTGAGTGAGTGTGAGTGTGTGTGCGTGTGTGTGTGTGTGTGTGTGTGTGTGTGTGTGTGTGTGTGTGAGTGTGTGTGTGTGTGTGAGTGTGTGTGAGAGGAATGCCACCACCACTGTTTTGGCGCCTCCCGTCATGACACCGGTTGAAGGCTTAGTGGTGCGAGGTGACAGACGGATGGACGAGGGCGGGAACACAGTTGCTAAAGTAAAAAATGAGAGGGGGGGGAGGAGAGTGAGGAGAGGAGCAGAGAGAATGGATAATGAAGGGAAGGATGAGAGTGAGTCCCGTGTGGCTTTCCTCGGAGAAAACGGGGAGGAAAGCGGTCCAGTGTATTCAACCTGTTTAAAAGGGAGGGGCGAGGGAGAGTGCCGCGTCAGGTATGAAAGGGCGGGTGAGACCGTTGGGATGAAGAAGGGAGGAGGAGGAGGAGGAGAGAAAGGTGAGATAGAAAGAAAGGGAGGCCTCCATTATTGTCTTCTTCTCCATCTCTTGTACGCTCCGTGTAAGGCTGTGATCACAACCAGTGTTTATGAGGGTGGTGTTTCCCACCAAAATCACTTCCTCTGAATGGAGTCGTCACGACTGACGGATTCGCTCGCACGAGCCGAGGAACTTCGCACGATGCATCCACGAAGAGCTCAACGTCGGTGAACTTTGACAGACGAGTCCGTGCCATCGACCAGTAGCGAAACTGCTTTGGCTGTGTTGACCCATGTCTGGGATGGTCGCTAGGGAGAATCCAAAATGGAGGAGGCTAACATGTTCAAGAAGTCACATCAACTAGTGTCGTACAGTTGTTCTCTGCTAGTCTAGAACATGGACTCCTGTAGTATGCATCATCGTTTAAAGTCAGTTGTGAAGCAAAAGTGATGGATGGTTTCATCAATTTAAATTAGTGTTTTTGGTCGCCAAGCTTCTACTACCGCAAGGACACACAAATGAATTTCATTCTGCAAATTTCTTTGCAGAGTTGGGGCGGCATGGTGGCGCAGTGGTTAGCACGGTCGCCTCACAACAAGAAGGTCCGGGGTTCGAGCCCTGGGGTAGTCCAACCTTGGGGGTCGTCCCTGGTCGTCCTCTATGTGGTGGCGTTTGGATGGTCTCTCCGTGTCTACGTGAGTTTCCTCCCACAGTCCAAAGACATGCCGGTCAGGTGAATCGGCCATACTCACTTGTCCCTAGGTGTGAATGTGTGTGTGTCGGCCCCGTGATGGACTGGCGGCCTGTCCAGCGTGTCTCCCCGCCTGCCGCCCAATGACTGCTGGGATAGGCTCCAGCATCCCCGCGACCCGGAGAGCAGGATAAATGGCTTGGATAATGGATGGAAATGTCTTTTATGAACGTGGCTCAAAGATGAATATGTGGGACAAAAGCAGATTAAGCAGCACAAGGTAACTTTTTGGATTTTGACAATTTTGTTTTACGCCTGTTGTCCCAAAAACAAGCAAGGGGCTTTTGTTTACCACAGCGTGGCAACAAGATGCTTGCATTTATTGACGAGCTTTTTCTTTACTCAAAAGACTATCACAGAAAAAGATCTGAGAGGGATTGGAGACTGCAAGGTGGTGACGGGTAAGAACAAGGAGCATCAGATGGATGGTGGTCTGTAGGATGACTTTGGAGACCAAGAAGAGGAACAGAGTGATGGTGAAACGGTGAAAGTTGAAGAAGGAAG
>NC_079223.1:14117985-14122985 GCF_029633865.1 Lampris incognitus
AGGCTTCTCTGAGAGCCCATACAAGCCGATAAAGTCCTATTCACCAACAAAACAATGAAGCATGGTTTAAGTCAGCTCCTAAAAGCCGGAGACACACAGAACAGTACAGTAGAGTGACACCTGGAATAAAAGGGACATGATTTGAGATGAAAATGAGATCAGAAAGAGGGGTGAGAAGTTATTTCCTCCCCCGGCAGACCAGCCGGAGGGGTTTCTTTTGATCAGGAGGGTTTTTTTTATTATTTTTTTCCAATTATTTCGTCACCTATTGTGTGAAGTACGAGAAGCAGCACCCCAAAAAAAGAGACATCTCTTGGAGGTGTGACTGTTCCTTTCCTTTCTTTGGAGGGGATGGTGATGAGGGTGGCACTGTCCTCTCCTCTCTCCTCCTCATTTCTACTGGACTCTACCTTTTTTTATTTATTTTTTTTTTTTACTGGTCCCCAGACAGAGCCATGTAAATCCATCAAGTTATCTGAGAGAGGAACAGGCTTTGGGTGTGATAATGACTTGGACTTTGCTAGCAACAGGGGATACTATTCTTTTTACACACACACACACACACACACACACACACACACACACACACACACACACACATCTGCAGTGTATCCCATCCACACCTTTCCACTTCAAGCTAGCTGAGTAATCTTCTCCCTTCCGTAACCCCCTATTGTGCCATGCTGCAGGTTGTGATGGCGCGGTAGCGGTGGCGGTGGCGATGGCGGTGGTCGGGCTTTCAAAGGTGCCCGGCCGCCAGATTCTAGGTCTCGGTGGGGAAGCGATAGGGAATGGGCAGCCAGGGGTGGTAATCGAGTAAATAACTCAAATGAGGTGTAGTGTGAATTACTTTTTCCCCGTGCCGTCTGATGGGCTGGAGGTGTCCCTGCTGGGAAACTGTCCAGGGGGTCTTGGACGAGAGACTGAGACACAGAATTCGGGGAGATGGGGTCTGGGACGCAGAGGAGAAGGGGTAGGTGGGGATGTTGGGGGGGGGGGCGGGGGGTTGTGTAGTCAGAGACTGTTTAATACAGGTGAAGATGAGGAGGTTTGAGGATGGGAGGAACGACTGTCTGAGAGCAGGATATGGTGTCACAGCCCTGAGAATGAACAAACAGACAGACACAGGTGGATGGACAGATTGATAGACGGATGGACAGATTGATGGACAGATGGATGGATGGAAAGACAGAGACACAGAATGACAGAGACAGACACAGACAGACAGTCAGAGGAACACACAGACAGTCAGATGGGCAGATGGAGAGAGAGATACTCATCGGCCACAATCCTCTGTTTCTGTGTTCAATTTGAGCATCGATTTAAAGTGGGACAGTTTATTGTCTGGCTCCTGAGCACAACACATGGGGGACTCACACAATTTAAGGGGAAAAAAATAATTCAGAATTCATCAACCAAATTAAGCATTAACTATGAACAAAACACTACACGATGTCTTTTTGCATGCTCAATAATCCATGTAAGGAAATCCCAGAAAGTTGCAGAACGAAGATGAGCCAGATGAACGAAATGAACGGATTCAACTTTCTGTGAATGTGGTGGGATTTGTTAATCAGTGAATCAGGGGTGTTGGTGAGGTGGACGTTACAAAATGGAAAATAAAATAAATCAAATAAATAAACATAGGAAAAACAACAGCATTAAGTCAAGTCAATTTTATTTGTATAGCCCAGTATCACAAATTACAAATGTGCCTCAAGGGGGCTTTACAGCAACACAACATCCTGTCCTTAGACCCTCGCATTGGATAAGGAACAACTCCCTAAAAAACCCTTTAACGGGGGGAAAACATTGGAAGAAACCTCAGGGAGAGCAACAGAGGAGGGATCTCTCTCCCAAGACGGACAACGTGCAGTGGATGTTGTGTTTACACAATCTACACAATACAACATTGAAAGAGGATAACAGAATTATAACATTTATGAAGAATATGATGCGCAGGATGCCTAGCAGTGTCCAGACGCCTCCGGAACAGCCCAGAACCCAAGCCACACGACCAGCATCACCATTAAGGACGGCATGGTAGCGCAGTGGTTCATGCTGTCGCCTCACAGCAAGAAGGTTCTGGGTTCGATTCCCGGCTGGCCGGCCAGGGTCCTCTCTGTGTGGAGTTTGCATGTTCTCTCGTGTCTGCATGGGTTTCTGCCGGGAGCTCCGGTTTCCTCCCACATTACAAAGATGTGTAAATCAGGTGAATCGGAGATACTAAATTGCCCCTAAGTGTTCATGTGAGGGAACCCACCAACATCCCAGATTTGAAGCTGTTCTGTACGGGGGAACGGGCTAAAATTCCTCCAAGCCGACGTGCAGGACTGAGCAACAGTTACCAGAAACGTTTAGCTGCAGTCATTGCTGCACGGGGGGGGGTCGGTCACACCAGATCCTGAAAGCAAAGGTTCACATACTTTTGCCACTCACAGATATGTAATATTGGATCATTTTCCTCAATAAATGAATGACCAAGTGTTGAATGGGTTCTCTTTGTCTACCTTTAGGACTTGTGTGAAAATCTGATGATGTTTTAGGTCATATTTATGCAGAAATATAGAAAATTCTAACGGGTTCACAAACTTTCAAGCACCGCTGTAGAAGATAGATGTAGGGAAAAAAAAACTTAAATACACTGCAGGACAAGCCTGTTTTGTGCATCACACACTTATCAGCTGGCAATGTGGCTAAACGACAAAGACAAAAACACAGCCAATAAATACTACGTTGCCCCGTGCCACGCCCCCAGTTACGGTGCACAGCAACCAATGGGAGGTTAGAAAACATTTGAAAAATAGCATCAGAAACATTACAACCAATGGGGGAGGGACTGGGGCTCGTTTTGAAAAAGCAAGGACTTAAAGGGCCGGGGCACTGTTGAAAAAGCGTACATTTAAAATATAACAAAATAACATCCAGTGGGATACTTTACTCTAGTGGAGTGGGTCTGGAGTACAGCTGAAATAACAGACAGTTAAAATATAAAAATATAACATCTAGTAAAGGTCATCACATATATATCATCTAATGGGGGGGTGATAAAGACAATGGCTTGTTTGTAATTGCAAATTGCAAAGCAGATATTTTTTTCTGTGTCTACAGCTGGTGGCCAATCCATTTCTACTGTTCAAGGAAGACACATCAGGCTTGCAAATAATAAAACATTTCTCTGCTAAGCACAGGTTACATCTTTTGCTGTTTATTGAAATTGCGTTGCCCTTAGTAAGGATTTTCCAAGAGAGAGTAACTAATATTCTTGTATTCTTGTGCACCAATGACCAAATGCAAATGTAGCAGCTTAAGGCCGTTGCATTTCTTGAATGCTCATTCCTGAAGCGACTATATATATATATATATATATATATATATATATATATATATATATAGTGCATGTGTGTTAGCATTCAGTTTTTCTATTTTTCTCTTTTTAAAGGAGTTCCCCTTGTTCATCTTCTCTTCTCTGATACTCATGTCACCAGAAACACAGCCAATCAGATCACGTCACCAAAATAGGAAACCCCGCCCACCCTTACCACCAACCATTGCTTGTACTTGTTACTCAAGGTCACCTCATGAATATTCATGAAGACTACTCCGCTCCCTCACAGTTCTTAAGGCAATTGACAACAGTTACGGATAAAGGTGTAAAATCACGTTAACAATTGTTACTGAATGTTTTATTATGCCGTGTTCGATGTTTCTACACATAGAAAGTATACATATATGCATCTATACATCATCCGAACTCTTGGATGTGCCCCGTGTCTATGTTGTGTTTCCCAAATCCTATTCGGCGACATATAACACAATAATAAAATCTCCTGTGCCATGTGGACAGCATGTACATATATTCAGAAAATGAATGGCACCTTTAGACCTGTGGCAGCCTCAGAATCCAAACGCACAAAAGGAAACTTCAATGCCAAGGCATGATTGGAAAAAAAAACACTTCAAAAATGAACCTGCAACCTTGCACTTCAAAGGAAAGGCACACAGCTCGTACTAATAGAACCAGGAAAAAATATATGAATACATTTTCCTTCATTAGGTGACCTCGAAGTAGGTTAGATGGTCATTTCTATTCTGCGCCGACCCTTCCAGTTCACAGGAACTCCCGAGCCACTGACTAGTGAACAAAGACTTCAATGGCGGTCCCCGGGTGGAGGAAGGCTCTACTTATCATTTCAAAGGGACCTTCACCTCACCGACGGTACACCGGTGGACAGGGTGCAGCAAAGAAGAAAAACAGTAAGGCTAAAAAAAAAACTCAGGTCCCACATTTTGAAAACACGGACTGACGTTTGTTTTGCGATGTTTTCTATTTATTTTGTATCTTATTTTATTGAGGGGAAGGGGGTGGTTTGAGTGACTCCTGAGTTTTGTGATGTTGTCCTGACCTTCATGTTCATCCATAATGTATTGCCGGTCTGTAAAAAGTGTTTGAGAAAAACTTCAGTGGAGGAAAGAGAAGAGAAACCCCCGCCCCCCAAGTCGTCACGGTGCTCCTGACAGGATTATCCTAAAGATCGCTGTTGTAGGAAGAAGGCGGAAAAACGCAGGATAGGTTGGGGTGGGGTGGGGTGTGTGTGGGGGGGGGGTAGTTTGGGTAGGTAAACGATTGAGTTTAAAAAAAAAGGTGCTGTGGTCTCACAGAAAGCTATCACAGGAAGTGGTATGCATCTCTCTCTCTCTTTCTCCCTCTCTCTCTCTCTGTTGCTCTGCTGTCTCTCTCTCTCTCTCTCTCCCTCTCTCTGTTGCTCTGCTGTCTATCTCTCTCTCTCTCTCTGCTGTCTATCTCTCTCTCTCTCTCTCCCTCTCTCTGTTGCTCTGCTTTCTATCTTACACCACGGTCAGACTACACGATGATTTTGTCGTTCACGACGGTCGCCATGCCAGATTGGTTCATCATGGTGCCATAAATTCTTGCCGCGTCTTGGGCGGGAAACTGGCAACGCTACAGGTATGACCCCGACCAATTATCGTATGCAGCC
>NC_079223.1:14132269-14142269 GCF_029633865.1 Lampris incognitus
CTAACATGCCTAAGGTAGATGGACATGACAGAGTGTACTGGTATATGTACAGTACAGTATATTCAAAATGGTTGGATTTATTTGACAGTTAAGTGTTCGTTTGAATGACAGCCCGCGGAAAGAAACTCTTTTTATATCTGATTGTTTTGGGGTACAATGCTCTGTAGCACCTGCCAGAGGGGAGGAGTTGGAACAGCTTGTGACCAGGGTGTGATGGGTCTGCCCGTTTCCTGAGTCTGGAGGTGTATACCTGAATGGAGGGCAGGTTGGCACCAATGATTTTCTCTGCAGACTTAATTGTCCATTGTAGTCTGTCCCTGTCCTGTTTGGTGGCCGAACCAAACCAGACAGTGATGGATGTGCAGAGGACAGACTGGATTACTGCAGTGTAGAACTCAATCAACAGTTCCTGAGGCAGGTTGAACTTCCTGAACTGGCGGAGAAAGTACATCCTCTGCTGGGCCTTTTTGATGTTTGTGTCTTTGTTGGAGGCCCACCTTAGGTCCTGGGAGGTTGAGGAACCCAGAAATCTGTAGGTTTTCACCACAGAAACCGTGCTGTTGAGTATGGTGAGGGAGGGGGGCTCCTGCTGAAGTCCACTGTCATCTCCACTGCTTTGAGCATGTTCAGCTCCAGGTTGTTATGGCCACACCAGAGAGCCAGTTGATCAATCTCCCGTCTATATGCAGACTCGTCACCATCCCGGATAAGGCCAATGATGGTTGTGTCGTCCGCAAACTTCAGAAGTTTAACAAACGAGTCACCTGAGGTGCAGTCATTTGTTTAGAGGGAGAAGAGTAGAGGGGCAATCACACATCCCTGGGGGGCGCCAGTGCTGATTGTCCGGATGCTGTATGTTATTTTCCCCAGCCTCACCAGCTGCCCCCTCTCTGTCAGGTATATTTTAATCCACTGGCAGATCAGGGCTGGTAATAATAATAATAATAATACATTTTATTTGTGGGTGCCTTTCAGAGCACTCAAGGACACCTTACAGAACACAGTTTAAAAAAAAAGTACAGTGGGCCAGGTGAGTTTGGAGTGGAGGATATCTTGGACAGTGTTGTTGAACACTGAGCTGAAGTCCACAAACAGGACCCTTATGTATGTCCCTGGGGAGTTGAGGTGTTGGAAGATGTAGTGCAATCCCATGTTGACTGCATCATCCACTGACCTGTTCGCTCAGTACGCAAACTGCAGGGGGTCAAGCAGGGGGCCTGTGATTTCCTTCAGGTGGGCCAACATCAGTCTCTCGAAGGATTTAATGACCACAGTCGTTTGGGCAATGGGCCTGTAGTCATTTAATCCTGTGATATGGGGTTTCTTGGGGACCGGGATGATAGTGGCGCTCTTTAAGCAGGAAGGGATTTCACACAGCTCCAGTGATCTGTTGAAGATCAGTGTGAAAACGGGGCCAGCTGGTCAGCACAGACTTTAAGACAGGAGGGCGACTCGCAATCCGGGCCTAGTGCCTCCCTGCTCTTCTGTCTCTGGCAGAGCTGGCGCACGTCCTCAACACAGATCCTGAGTGCGGGTGGGGGTTCGGTGGGGAGGGGAAGGGGCTGGCAGGGAGTGCAGTTGATTGTGTGTTGTGGCTGGAGAGGGTGAGGGGTATGGAGGTTTGCTTTTCAAACCTGCAGTAAAACCCATTTAGGTCGTCAGCCAGTTGATGGTTCCCTGCAGTGTGGGGGGATGGTCTCCTGTAGTTGGTAATGTCTTTCAAACCTCTCCAGACTGATGCTGGGTCATTGCATAAAACCTGTGTTTCAGCTGTTCAGAGTAGCACCTTTTTGCCACTCTGATCTCCTTTGTGAGTGTATTTCTGGCTTTGTTACACCGGATCCTATCTCCACTCCTGTAGGCTTCCTCTTTGGCCTGACGAAGCTGCCTCAGTTTAGCTGAGAACAGGGCTTATTGTTGTTAAAGGTACAGAAGGTTTTGGTGGGCACACACATGTCCTCAAAAGAGCTAATGTAAGATGTCAGAGTGTCAGGAAGTTCGTCCAGGTCTGTAGATGCAGCCTCAAAAACACTCCAGTCACTGCAGTCAAGGCAGGCCTGGAGCTCCAGTTTTGACTCAGTGGTCCGTTTCCTCAAAGGCTTTGCAGATTTTAGTTTCTGCCTGTAGGTTGGGATAAGATGAATCAGACAGTGATCAGAGAGGCCCAGGGCTGCATGGTGGACAGAGCGATAGGCGTCCTTTAATATTGTGTAGCAATGAGCCAGAGTGTTTTTGTCCCCGGTGGGACATTTAACATGCTGTCTGTATTTTGGCAATTCGTGGGTGAGGTTTGCTGTGTTAAAATCTCCAAGGATAGTGAGAAGGGAGTCTGGATATTTGCACTCCGTGTTTGTAATTTGATCAGCCAGGTGTTTTAACGCCTCTTTACCACAGGCCTGGGGTGAGATATAGACACCGACCAGAATAAATGATGAAAATTCCCGTGGTGAATAGAATGGTTTACAGTCAGTGAAAAAGGTCTCTAAGTGAGGGCTGCATGATTTCTGCAACACTGGGACATTCGCCCACCTACCTTCGTTTATGTAGAAGCATATGCCGCCACCCCCCCCCCATAGCTCCGTTTGGTAGTCCCCCAGGAGGAGTCGGAACTGCGGCAGATGAGTTGTACTGTCCGTCATATGCCCACTAAGCCAGGTCTCAGTGAGAAACAGCAGTTCATCCATGTTGTTAGCCAGAGAGCGGACATTCGCCAGGTGGTTTGACGGCAGCGCGGTTCGAAATCCCCGCTGTTGCAGTTTAACGAGCGCTGCGGCTCGTTTACCCTTCGGCATCTTCGTCGTAGTCCTCACAGGTCTGTACCGATCAAGACCTCAGCAAGATGTTCGTTAAAATATTCAATCAAAGTCGGCAAAAAGAAGCTGTTCAGTTTGTCCAGTGGACAGTTGGAGACTTAGAAGTTCTTCCCTGCTGTATGTGATCAGTGACAAAAACAGAACAAGTGCAGCCAGGGCCGTCACAGGAGGCTGCGAGGCCCTGCTCAGTGACGTACATGCATATGAACGACGGTCACTTGCATGTAGCTGTCCTGGTTCTACTGCACGTGTAATCTCTTTTAACAAGTAGAATAATATAGCATCATCGTGCACATAGTCTCACTTATGAATTTTGTTACTATAGGGGGCGTCCGGGTAGCGTAGCAGTCTACCAACATGGGATCTCCGGTTCAAATCCCCGTGTTACCTCCAGCTCAGTCGGGCGTCCCTGCAGACACATCTGGCCGTGTCTGCGGGTGGGAAGCCGGATGTGGGTAAGAGTGGGATAATTAGCTGTGTACAATTGGGGAGAACATTTTTTGCTATTATAGTCTTTCAAAGGGCGACCCCTGGGAAACAGGGAACAAGCCAAGAGAAGAAGAGGAGTCTTTCAAAGGGGGGGAAAAGATCAACTCTAAATTTATTGGGTTTGCGTCATCAAGTCAGCTCAGTTGTCACTTTATTTTGGCATGTTGAAGTATGACCATATGTTACAATTCAATATTTCAGGTCTATAGCCTATATGTCATCCAGATTTTGGATCGTTTTTCAGACCGGACATTACGCGTAGCCTACGGTCACATGCACGCGCTTGCTTTGGACACCCGCTCAGCCGCCACATCTCCGGAAGTGTTGACACATTTGTCCAGCGACCCTCGCAGTGACTTGTGAAAGCCTTCCTCCTTTTTATTTCTTTTTTTCTTTTCTCAGCACCCGGCTCATGTTTACGACATCGGCCGCCGACCTTCTCCGTCTTCCTCGCAGTGAGATGGAGCACGATGTAACGACGCAGTATCGAATACAGAAAAAAAACAAAACCTGAATAATTTAAGATTTTTTCACGTGACCTTGTCTATGCATAATGGAATTGACACACAGGAATTTTGTTTTAGAAGCATTTTGGGTCAAGAACAGTCATAGGAAATATATATTTATTAATTTTTTTAAAAAAAACCCCACAGGATTACAGCCCAAACGCGAGGCCCTGTGCGGTCTTATATACAGCCCACAGTTCTGGAGTCAGTGTTTATGAGACAGACAGACAGACAGATTTGATTTTACAAAGCCCTTTATCAAGCACTGCAATTGGTATATAGACAAAAGGACATCAACTACAGTGCAAGTGAAAAGCAAGGCAAAATTATAGCCAAGACTTTCCCTCGTTCCACCAGTTAGAAAAAGTCTTCATTATCTCCCACTGAGCACAATACTCCCCCTTACTGCCCATGGAATTGTTGGACTGTGTTGCACTGAGTGGACTGTGTTGTTAACTGTTTGTGTTTTGTTTTTTGTTTTTTTGCTTTGTTCTCTGTTTTTGTATATTTTTGGTGGTGTCGTTTTTGGGAAATTTCGGGTGTGTTTTTGTCTTTTGTGTCACACTGCTGTGGGCTGGGGGAATTTTGGTTGAATTCGATTAATCTTTTAGCCCTATGCAACACAGATGCAGTCAGTGCCATGTTTGTTCAGGAGAACACACGTTGAATTAATTAATTGTGAAGCACTATGAGTGGCTGGTGCAGCTAGAAAAGCGCTATAAAAAATGCCACTTGATTGACTGACTGACTGATTGATTTAAGGCTGAAAGTCCCCATTGTCTACCATTTGGTAGTAGGCATGCTCCATCCTGAGCCGAGCCTTCAGCACTCCTGTAAGAACCTGCACAGGGTCCACACAGCCCACCGCTCGGGCCCGGTTCTCACGGCTCAGCCAGATGGCTTATTTGGTAGTAATGGATATGAAGTGTCTGAGTGTGTGGGTACCTTTCTTCCTGGCTAGGTATTATTAGGATCACAGACAAATAACTGAAGAAATGAAAAAAAGAAAAAAAGAAAAAACAAGCCCAAAAACCAACCCCATAACCATTCAAACACACCCACCAACCTAGGACACTGGACAAATAAATGTGTTGAGTTTCACACTGTGAACAAAACAGACATGCTTCCTTGTAATAAGGATCCAGGTGTGCTCTGTGTCTGCTTGTGGCTATCGCCCCATGCCCAATCTCCCACTGGCAGTCAACTGACCATTTTTCAACTGGTAGTTTGTACAGGGACTGACAGCAGCCTTTCGGGGAAGGGTCTGGGCCATAAAACCCAGTCTACCATAACACTTTCATGACCTGCAGAGACTGGAAGTGCCTCACCTTCACACACATGGTGTAAGTTGCCTTTTTTCTCAGGTCCTGAAACTTATTCAGCCATCGGGTCGAAAGAAAGGAGTTGGTCCTCCCACTCCTGCCACTCCCCTACATTAGGAGAGAGAGTCAACTGTGGAAAGCTATATTCTACATCCTCCTCCCTCTGGCCAGCTGGCTCATTGTTCTCCATCATAAATGTTCTCAGGTACTGTGGAAGCGATGCACAAACCTCCTCAACAATATGAATCAACAACCTGGGTCTGATGTTAATGTAATGTTGCAGGGTCCCAGTGGGCATCAGCAGATGTCCCAGCTTCACACATCCAGCCTCCTTCAGAGAAGATCTTATGCTGGCTGAGGACAGGGTCCAGGCCTGAACGAAGCTGTTGTAAAACAGTGGTTTCTCAAACAGCAACAGACGAGCCATAGCAGCAGGCTCCCTGGTGGCCTTCAGGATCTTCCATGCATCCGGGGCGTAGAAAGGCGACAGGCCTGTCAGATCTGCCTCCTCCAGTCTCAACAGAAAGAGTTGCTTATCTTAGCCTAGGCAACCAGCTGTCCGCAGGACGAGCTTGGCTGTGTTCAGCCAACACACACCACAGTGGTACAGCAGTCTCTGTGTGGTCTTCAGCCTAAAGGCCATCACCCAAGAGGTAATGTCCACGAGACCGCATTCTTCTTCTTCCACTGGTAAGTATAAGGCAGGGGCTTGGATCCAGTGCTGCCCTGACCAGAAAAAGTCCACTATGGCCCACTGAACATCTTCAATCAGGCCTCTTGGTGGAAGTAGGACAATCAGTCTATGCCATAGCATTGAGGCAACCAAGTTACTGGCAACCAAAACTCGACCCCTATATGACACCCGGGGTAGCAACCATTTCCATTTAGACAACTTGGTACACACTTTCTCCATCACACCTTCCCAATTCTTCCTCTGAGAAGCCTCTGTGCCCAAAAATACCCAAAACACTTTCCTCTCTATTCTGCCCCACTGCAGACCTGCAGGCAGACTCGGTGCTGCCCTCTCTCTCCACTGTCCTACCTGTAAAATCTCACTCTTTGTCCAGTTTACTTTTGCTGATGAAGCCTTCTGATAAAAATCCAAACTGTCCTGTAGTGACTCCACGTCCCCCTGATCCCTGAAAAACACTTTTAAATCATCAGTGTAAGCAGAAACTGTCGAAGGTAGACTGTGTTGTGTCCCTGACAGTGAAAGACAGCTGAGATAGCTTCTCAGCCTGAATAGCAGAGGTTCAAAAGCAAGACTGTAAAGCTGCCCTGAGATGGGACAACTGCCTTATCCCCCTCTGCACAAGAATTGGCTGGCTCAACCCTCCCTCAACCTTCACCAAACACTTAGCACCACTGTGCAATAACCCCACCCATGGTACAAAATGGTCACCAAAACCTGAAAACAAATAGCCATAGTCCACCGTGTCAAATGATTTGTCTTGATCTAAGGAGAGAATATCAATGTCAAGATCACAGAATTTACATAGGTCAATCACATCTCGAAAAAAGTGTGCATTAGTCTTCTGCTCTGTACATGGTATGTTTGGTCCATATGAAAAAGTATATCCAGTTAGTTTCTTGGTCTGTTTGACAGTGCTCTGGAAACCACTTTATAGTCCAGGCATAAAAGGGCCACCGGCCGACAGTTTTTCAGCATAGCTAAATCTCCTGTTTTAGGGAGCAGGAGGAGAACTACCTCTTACAAGAGACAGGTATTGTCCCTGCATGGAAGCTCTCCAAGAGTACTTCATGCAGTTCAGAGCCAAAAAAACACCAGAAATGCTTATAAAAGTCAGTGGTGGGGACTGGGGTTCGCGCCCCGGTCTCGTCAGATCCGACTATGGCCGGACTCGATGAAGCAGCAATCATTGGCAACGCTGTCTTCGGGAGGGGGGCGGAGTCGGCTTGTGTTCGTCATGTGAATGCGTCTCTGTGTGTGTCGGAAAAACAGTGGTTCGGCTTGGATTCGCCTTGTCACGAAAGTGGGGAGGCGCTTTCCTTCGAGACTGCCGGCCGGAGAGATGCAGTTGGCGAACGCATGCAATACGAGGGTGGGTGTTTGAATTAAAATAGGGATCAATTGGCCACTAAATTGGGAGAAAAAAGGGGAAAATCAGAAATAAATTTAAAAAAAAATAAAAATAAAAGTCAGTGGTGAGCCTGTCTATGTCTGAAGCCCATCCTGAAGCCATCTGACCAAAAGCTACAGTCGGCTCATCCAAGCTGAGTTCCCCATCCAGGTCTGCCTTTTCCTCAGGACTGAGCTGAGGAAGCTCCTCCAGCAGCTCTGCAGCACTGTCCTGATCACACTCTGCTCCAAACAGAGAAGAGTGAAAAGTCACAGCATGACTCCTCATTTCCCTTGGATCTGTCACCGCCTTGCCACCAGGGAGCTTTAGGGAAGTCATCAGCTTGCTCCTGGCAACAGTCTTCTCCAACCTGAAGAGGAAAGAGCTCGGAGCATCCATGTCCTTAATGTTGAGGAAGCTAGACCTAATGAGGGCTCCTTTCACTCTCTCCTGCATGAAAGTCCTGAGTCTTTTTTCTTGCAGCAGGGTGTCAGCAGCAGTGTCTGGATTACTGTTCCTAGCACACTCAATATTCTTAATACTGTCCTCCAGCTCCTGAACTGCTGCTTTAAACCTATCAGTGGAGTTAGATGTATACTGCTGATAGAAGACACAATTCTGTGCCTTGCCCACTTTCCACCACTGCCTCATTGAATCAAAATTAGCTTTTTTGCTCTGCCATTAGACCCAAAACTTTTCAAAGCTGTGACAGAAAATGCTATCCTGCAGCAACTTGTTGAAATGCCAATATAATCTAACTTTTTACCCAGGAGAAATGATCACACCTACAGTGACGAGATGGTGATCAGTGAAGCCAACTAGAGTATTGGAGCCACTAACTAGACTGGATGCAAGTGACTTTGAAATGTCGAACCTATCTAGCCTGGCTGCAACTCACCCTGTTATTGCTCACCCTGACCCATGTGTACTGTCAAGCAGTGGGGTGTTTCAGCCTCCATGCATCTAACAAATCTGAGTAACTGGTCTGCCTAAGTTACCAGATGACTGAATATGTGGTTTCTCACTTGTCCTGTCCATGGAAATCAATGGATATAGATATCCCTGATAACTGCACCACTCTCAATCATCTCACTGACATGATGCTCCTCCTTCAAAAACACCACCACAGCCTATTCATCCTGGAAGCAAACAGTTGATTGCCATGTCCAACTTGCTCTCCTACGGCCAACAAAATCTCCCCCACCATCACACTGGGCTCCGGTGGAACTATCCAGATCTCATGATGGATGGATGGCGGTGGCATCACGGAGGATGGCTTTCCTCCCTAAAACCCCCGATAAAACCACTAAACACTCGGCCAAAACTAAGTAAAAGCTTACCCGATCATGCACATAGGACAGATGAAGAACACAGAGGAAAATCTGAAAACAAATGAAACATCTGCACCACTCGCTCATCCACCACCCTCACACACCCAACCTCCCAGCATGCACTGCAGAGAGAGAGAGACAGACAGACAAAGAGAGAGGAAGGGAGAGAGTGTGCCATTACACCTGTTCAGATGTAATGGCAGTCAGACATTGAAAGTCTTCTACATCACATCTCTGAGTACATGGATACTCAGCCAAACTCTCTAAATGGCCCGTTGTATTCTACATCCTGTGTAAAAGGGATGAGCCTTACCATACAAAATAAAAGTCATATTACACATCGGTTATGATATTTTACTCATCAGCTTCATTTTGTAGATTTTGGACATGGACCACCGCTGGACTCAGCTTTACAATGGTGTCTTATGGGACAAGTGAACAGGAGTGTCAGACATGTTTCAGCAAGTCCAATTTAACCCCATTATCTAAACCACGTATTTGGAAGTTAAAATTAAAAGTTATGATGTGAAATGTTGAATATGATCAATGGAGGATGACATCGCTGATCTACTTCCTGGTTCAACCTGCAGGAAGTAGCAGCCTATACTTACCATAGGTAGTAGTAACCATCCATAAACTAGCCGGCCAACACAATAGAGAAGTCATAGATAATGGACAGTCATGGACACAGTCTGACTGAGACACTAGGGGGGGGGGGTTTGTTGTTTAAAGGACATGTTTAAGACTCCTGTTCACTTGTCCCATAAGACACCGTTGTAAAGCTGAGTCCAGCCGTGCTCCCCTGTCCAACATCTACTGAATGAAGCCAGTGAGTAACATGAATAAACTAAGAAAATAAAACCCAGGTTATACAAAATTGAATGTTCCTCTAATCAGTGAAATCAGCTGGTTTTGTTTTTGGTTGAAATATAAACCTGCATTCACATGAGTCTGCATGGCACATGACTGAATAGAACTGGTAAAGAGAGGTCCCCATTTCACGACGCTGTCTGTTAGCGCTATTCTGGACATGTTTATGTTTGAGTCGGGGTTCATTCTCTGTTATGTAGACAGACAGACAGACAGACAGACGATAGAGGTGATAAGTCAGCCTTACTTAATACACTTTACCTCAAAGCAGGAAACAATGAATGCAGTTTATACTTAACTTCAACACCACACTTAGATTATTCAAATTGATAAAAAAATGTATTAAAATGATGTCACTTCTCCTCCGGCTAACTTTTCCCTCAGTGTTTAAAACACGGCGCCATTTGATCACAATGGAAGGAGACCGTCCTGACACAAAACGATCAGACGGTCCCTTGTGCAAATGACTGTCCAAAGTACAAAAAAATTGAGACATAAAACTAGCAATAATATTTATTTGATATGGAAATGTTTATACATATGCATCATAGGCTATTAATTATTCATATTGTCTTGTTTTTCACTTGT
>NC_079223.1:14147269-14182269 GCF_029633865.1 Lampris incognitus
CTAATACTACTAGCGAGGGTCCCAAAATAAAGCTATTGCTACTGGCGAGGGTCCCAATATAAAGCTATTGCTACTGGCGAGGGTCCCAATATAAAGCTAATACTACTAGCGAGGGTCCCAATATAAAGCTATTGCTACTGGCGAGGGTCCCAATATAAAGCCAATGCAAATATGTGTCACGTCGTCACGCGTCACCATCCGTCGTCTCCCACGTGAAGTTAAGGTGAAGAAACAGCCGGTCGGGTATTGCGTCATTCGTCGTTTATCCTCCTCCAGCAAGCGTGTTTTGGGGATTTCAGTTGGTACTTGCTGTTTCCACCCATCCGTTCATTCACTTATTTTATTTTATTTTGTTTGAAAGAGCACAAGTTGCGTCGGACAACTGTATGAAATCCCGCAGTCCGGCTGCAGCGTGGTCAGAGAGGCTGATCGGCTGACTTTCACGTGCAGTCGCAAGGTTTATACGGGATGAAACGCAGGATCGACCGGCGAGAAGTGGGGGAACTTTTTCAGGAGCCACAACTTTACAATACTGATGAATGAAAGAGAGAGGGGTGGGGTGGGGTGGGGTGGGGTGTGGGCTTGGACTCCTGCACTGCAACAATTGGCTGGAAAATTGAAAGGAGAAAAAAGTAAGCGTAGCAGTGATTCCTCCTTCACCATCTGTCCGTCTGACAGCTTCCCTCCAGGCGCACCTCGCCAGTCTCCCTGAACAATCCCAAGCCTGTTAGCCGTGTTAGCTAGCCCCGCACGCTGGCCTAGCCGCCCCCAGAAACCCAGCGGAGTCCGAGATGCTTCTCAAGCTGTGAACAGAATAGCTTTGCAATTTGCCCTGGCAGACAACAGCATTTTGATCTTAATGAACAGCAAATGGCAACCATTAGCAATGAGAGGGATTATTTGGATGGGGCGGCATGTTGTGTGTGTGTGTGTGTGTGTGTGTTTGGTGTCTTAGAAGGGTCTGCTCTGATCCTTCATTAAAAAGCTCACAGCAGGACCCCTTCATGAGACCCTCAAAGAGATGGGCCATGTTTAGAAGTCACTTTAATAAATCTGGAACACACACACACACACACACACACACCATAAGAATCCATGATGAATTTTCATAAAGGATGGATGGAGTCACTTTTTGTGTGTGTGTGTGATGGCATGTCAGCTCATATGTGCCACAAAGCAGACGCGTTGCTTTATTGGCTGCTTGCCAATTCAGTGTTTGTGTATTTGAATGCACAAAAGTGAGCATGTGCCTGTGTGAGCTCGTACGTACATGCCTGTTTTTCGTTATATCCTCCCAGTGCAGGAGAGAGAGAGAGAGAGAGAGAGAGAGAGAGCGAGAGTGTGTGTGTGTGGTGTGTGCACACACTAATGACCAGCATGTGCTAATTAGTGTCTCTTTATCGTGGAGGCTCTCAGTGTGCCTCTCTCGCTGTTCTACCCAGCCAATCACAGCGCAGTATTGATGGCTCCCTTAATTGCATTAAACTGAGCCTGATGATTGGCCACAACTGGAGAGGGAGGAAGAAAAACATATTCACTGACAGCTGGCCAGTCCGCTAATGGACTGTCTGTGTGTATGTGTAGAAGTGTGTGAGTGTGTGTTTCTGAGAGTGTGTCAATACTTGCAAATATGCATGCTTAATGTGTCCATGAGTCTATTTGTGTGTGTGTGTGTGTGTGTGTGTGTTAGAGACTGTACCTGGTGACAGTGTCTTTGCATGCACTGTTTTTGCTCTCGGTGTGTGTGCATTTCCCCAGCTTGTGTGTGTCTGTGTGTCTTGCCCCTGCTAGAACTTCAGAAGCAGTGTGTATGTTTGTACAGTATGTGAGTGGGTTTTTCTGGTGGTGGTGACTGGGGGTGGTGTGTGTGTGTGTGTGTGTGTTGGGGGTGTTTACTTGCTCGGCTTGTTTTCACTCAGCTGTGTGATCTTGACACCCCACCAACACAAATTAACAGTCCCTCAGTATAGGGCCAGGCCCTGCCAAGACAAGCAGACAGCTGATGGCTGCTTCATCCCCCCCCCCCCTGCACACACACACACAGACACACACACACACACACACACAAACTTAATTCTTTGTCTTCAGAGAGGAGACTAGAGAGCACAATCCCAACACTGGCTCATAGCCCAAGGACCAATAACTCTGTTATTTACTATTATTATTATTATCATTATTGTTGTTGTTGTTATTATTATTCACGGTAAAGGTTTATTAAATGATTCAGGTGTGCTTTCCAAGCTTTTTTAATGGAGATTGCCTGTTTTGTTTTATTTTCAGTTGCCATTTTTCATCCATCAATTTACCTTTATTAAATGATATATCGTGGTTACGGTTCGCACAAATCAATTTGTGCAGCTATACACGGCTACCGTTATTTTGTGCAGAGGAGAACAGATGTTTAAAGAGTAGTATGACTCAGATTATGATTAAGATAATAAGCAGATGAATACTACTACTACTAATAATAATAATAACATCACATTCTGCGTGTTATCGATGCCCTGGACGGTTGAAACCAGGTTCAAAAGTAAATATGAGAAACGTCGCTGCAGGTGCAGCAGCGGACATACGCGTCATCCCTTTCTTCTTTCTTTTCAGTCGTGAATCAAATCAGCCTGGATGAAAGGCGGCCATTTTGTTGTTTGCATCGGAATCTGTTCCCCTTTAGTGGCTTTTATTGAACTTGGATTTAGCTTGAAGCGGCATCCAGAAATATTTGCTATTGTGATTTCTCTCTTCTTTTTTTTTGTGTTTCACCCCTCAACCCATCCTCCGTCTCTCCGTCTCTCTTGTTCTTCGTTTCATCTTCCCCGTAACAACTGTACGCATCACGCTTTCATTTCTGTTTGATGTGCAGAAAATGAATAAAGCAATCTGCAACATCTATGTGAGAGTCCGGCGACGTGCACACGCCACAGGAAGATAAATGATCAAATAAAAAGACATATGGGCAGCTAAGTATGCAACACCCACACACACACGCACACACACGCACACTCTGTCTCATTTGTATAGGAAGGCCGGAGAGAGTTTGAGGAGGTATTTTTAGTATGTTATTCATTACAAATTACCGAATAATAATCAGATCCAGAATCAGTACGTAGCACAGTTTTACAAAACCTCCTTGATACTGTACATTTCCTTCTTTTGCTCCTTGCCTAAATCTAGCAGTGTCTTCCGTCCTGTCCGCTGCCCTCACTACCCAGAGGGAGACAATTTTAGGAAATTAAAAAAAAAAAAACGCATTTATTGATTTATTTATTGGTGTTTTCTTTGCTTGTTTGTAGCAGCAAAACAGGACCAATTGTTTGCTGCTACAAACCAAAGCACAATGCTCATTGGCTGGCCGTGAAGGAGTCCCCGCCCCCGTAAACCCTCATGGCAGGTGCGGACTGGCCGGCAACAGTAACTGCGGTGACAGTAGTTAAGCTGAAGTTGTGGTTACATTTAAGGTGTGATGAAGTTCAGGTCAGGTTTTGTTTAGTGAGTGTTTCCATCATGTGAACAAGGGAATCCATGGCGTCCGGGTGGCGTAGCACTCTATTCCATTGCCTACCAACACGGGGGTCGCTGGTTCGAATCCCCGTGTTACCTCCAGCTTGGTCGTACGTCGCTACAGACACTACTGGCCGTGTCTGCGGGTGGGAAGCCGGATGTGGGTATGTGTCCTGGTCGCTGCACTAGCGCCCCCTCTGATCGGTCGGGGTGCCTGTTCAGGGGGGAGGGGGGACTGGGGGGAATAGCGTGATCCTCCCACGCGCTACGTCCTCTCTGGCGAAACTCCTCACTGTCAGGTGAAAAGAAGCGGCTGGCGACTCCACATGTATGGGAGAAGGCATGTGGTAGTCTGAAGCCCTCCCCGGATCGGCAGAGGGGGTGGAGCAGAGATCGGAATGGCATGGAAGAGTAGGGTGATTGGCCGGGTACAGTTGGGGAGAAAAAGGGACCCCCTCCCCAAAAAAGGTCCATATTGAGCCTCCTTTTAGGGGAGTTCTTGTCCAAAAGTGTTAATTTTGGAGGCCGGGCCGAAAATGTCTTGACAGGAAGTGACTGTCACTGCAGCTAGCTAGCATCATTGCTCGTCCCTGGCTCTAACGTTATAGGATACTCCAACAGAACCGTGTGGAACAGTAACGGGGGGAATCTGTAAAGCCTACAAACGTGTGCCTGCCAACATATAAATAGCCACCTTTTCCCAAAATACTGCTGGTTCTGTGGTGTTGGCATTTCAAACCTGACGCCTGCGGTGCACCATGGGAGCATCAAATGAGGCGCGTCGGTTATCTCTTTCAGCGCGTTTGGGCCTTTAGTTAGGATTTATGTACAACTGGTCCAACTGGCCCCTGATGGACAGAATCTGTTACAGGCCATTCCTGCGACCCAGAGAGAGAGAGAGAGAGACACACACACACACACAAACAGTAGGAGAGATGGATGGAGAGGGGTGGAGTGGAGTGGTGGAAGTGGGTCGGGGTAGTTTAAATCAGAGCTATGGCTGGGCGATCCGAGGGGAAATTAGCCAGCACTTAGCTCCACACATGCCCACCAGGCCCAGCTGGGAGCCCCAGTCCGAGATCCAAGCATGGAGAACATGAAAAAAGACACCAATACCACCGCCACCGCCGCCCCCGAGCCAGAGAGAGAGAGAGAGAGAGAGAGAGTCAGTCTCTCTCTCTCTCTCTCTCTCCCCACTACACGCCCTGCACTACATGCCCCTCTGGGAGGGTTTTCAAGAATATTTGTGTGTTCATCTGAGAGTGTGTGTGTGTGTGTGTGTGTGTGTGTGTGTGTGTGTGTGCGCGCTGGCCTCAGCTTGCCCACGAGTGTGCTTGGGGTTTTTTTTATCCGTGTCTGTTTTTCGATGTGTGCAGATCTAAAATAGTTTTTTTAACATCAAAAAATATCCAACAAACATCAAACAAGGCAGAAATGGGAGAGAGTGTGTGAGACAGAGAAAAGTAGACGACATGGGGGTGATGCTTTTCAGAAGGAAAAAAAAACAACAACAAAATGACTAATGTCCCGGACACACACACACACACACACACAGAAGTACCCTCTGCACTGGGGGTCACGGGATAGATGGGGTGGCTGATGTACTGTGGCATCAGAAGAGAGAATGTGGTAAGAGGGAATGTGTTTGTTGGATGTCTGAGTAAACTGATTACAGAGAACATTTATTTAAGAAAAAAGAAAGAAGCCAACGCAGAGCACATTTCTTATGAGGTGCAGATTTCTAGGAAAACGATTATGGAAGAGGGAAAGAAAGGGATTGCCAACACTGGGTACTGGATACGACACACTGGATGCAGTGGTATTTTGCAGACCCACATGTCGGCCCAAAGCCTTCACTTAGTAGGTCTTGTGAAAGAACACTGTTTTAACACACACACACACACACACACACACACACACACACACACTACAGTGCACAGAAAACACCCCCGCTGCCAAAGAGCCTTTGGCGTAGTGTCTATAGGTAGTTGTGTGGTTGTGACATATTATCGTTAAACTCCTTCTGATCACACAGTGTAGTGGCCATGGGGAAGTGAAGAGTGGTTAAATCTGCTTCCTGCAGGTCTTGCTCTGACTGCGACTTCATCTGGTGAAAGGTGCGAGCTGCCAGGAGAATGCGGATTTACTGTGGACCTCATAGAGGAGCATAGACCGCGCAGCATTGAGCTTGATAAAAAAACTTCACCTTTAGGTACAAAAATGCTTCACAACATCCACGCCGGGCTGACTAAGAGATTTGCTGGATTTTTTTTGGGGGGGGGGGGGTTGAAAACTGCACACCTGCATAGGAGCCAACAGCAGAGGCTCTGCCTGAATGTGGTGGGCATGTATTTTATTTTATTTTTTATTTTTTGGGGGATGTTTTCCCCCTTTTTCTCCCCAATTGTATTGGACTTGGCCAATTACCCCACTCTTCCGAGCCGTCCCGGTCGCTGCTCCGCCCCCTCTGCCGATCTGGGGAGGGCTGCAGACTACCACATGCCTCCTCCCATACACGTGGAGTCGCCAGCCGCTTCTTTTCACCTGACAGTGAGGAGTTTCACCAGGGGGACGTAGCGCGTGGGAGGATCACGCTACCCCCCCCCCCGAACAGGTGCCCCCGACTGACCAGAGGAGGCGCTACTGCAGCGATACCGACATCTGGCTTCCCACCCGCAAACACGGCCAATTGTGTCTGTAGGGACACCCGACCAAGCCAGAGGTAACGCGGGGATTCGAACCGGCGACCCCCGTGTTGGTAGGCAGCGGAATAGACCGCTACGCCAGTGGTCACGTAGTATTGGTGAAAAAAAAGGAAAGGAAAGGAAGACTCTCTGTCCATCGCCGTTCTTCTGTCCTTCTTATTACACAAGTGATTTTTCTGTCTCCTGTTTTCCTCTCCCTCCCTTTCTCTTTCTTGCACTCCCCCTCCCTCCCCTCCCCTCCCCCGCCCTCTCTCCGTGCCCACGGCCCAGCAGTAATTCTGTGTTTATCAACTCTTTATTATGGCCTCTCGCATCATCATTTACAACGGTAGCATCTGCTCATTGCCTCGCCTGTGCATGGGGCAAATTGGTTTTTACAGGGGGAAAACAGCCAGCGAAGACACACACACATACACACACACACACACACACACACACACACACACACACACACAGACACACACACACCAGTGACTGTGTAAATCAAGAGACGCCGGGCCCAGGCCTATTTACAGCAGTTGTTGCTCTCCCACCAGACTCGTGCACCAAACAAAAAACAAAAAGAGAGAGAGAGAGAGAGAAGAAGAAGAAGAAGAAAACACTTCACTTCTTAACAGGATCAAGCGATTAGTCGGTCGCTGTCGATAAACCGAAACGAGACCGAAAAATCTAACGAGGGCGCAGTTTCTCTGCGGCCGCGTGACGCCGCAGTGCGAGGAACAAACATCACATCTGGCCGCGCGGCGCAAATGTCCGCCTGGCTTCTCCAAATGATCCGGGCGTCTCCGCGGCGACGGAGGAAACAATGTGATGGGGGATGAGAGGTATCCCGCGCCACCGTCTGCTTCTAATGTATCAGCGCTGCCTTGACCGGCAGGGACGAAGGAAGCCGACTGAGCCGCCGCGGGGAGGAGATGCTAAAAGGGGGGGGGGGGTTAAGACACGTTGAACAAAACAGAAACCACACCGGTTTGTTTGTCAAATAGAGGAGCTGCCGAGAGGAGAGAGCACGACTGAAGGAGGACGAGGATGGGCAAACACGTTTATAACCCGGAGAAAATGTCAAATATGTACCTCCTAAACTCTAACCAGTATTTCATAAACAGGAAGAAGAGTTATAGAGAACGCCAGAGAAGGTCTCTGATTACTGTGTGTGTGTGTGTGTGTGTGTGTGTGTGTGTACCTGTGCACAGATAGAAGCCTGATCTGTGAGGACCAATTGTGGTGCACGGTGACATCACTAAACATGATGCCCTGACATCCTCCCTCCTGAAGTTTCTGCCTGCGAGTGTGTGTGTGTGTGAGTGTGTGAGTGTGTGAGTGTGTATGCGTGTGTATGTGTGAGTGTGCACATGTGAGTGTGTGTGTGTATGTTTGAGTGAGTGTAGTGTATGTGTGAGTGAGTGAGTGTGCACACATGAGTGAGTGTGTGAGTGATTGTGTGTGTGTGTGCACTTGAGTGAGTGAGTGTGTGTGTATGTGTGAGTGAGTGTGCATGTGAGTGAGTGTGTGTGTGTGTGTGTGTGTGTGAGTGTGCATGT
Organism: Lampris incognitus; assembly: GCF_029633865.1. NCBI lineage: Eukaryota > Metazoa > Chordata > Actinopteri > Lampriformes > Lampridae > Lampris > Lampris incognitus. Next base: position 14,155,014 of record NC_079223.1, read on the forward strand.
GAGTGAGTGTGTGCCTGTGTTTTGAGTGTTAGGGATGCAGCACACGTGTGTTGGCGGAGTAAAGTAAAATAATCTTTGACATTCATGGATGCACACATCCCTAGCGGCTGTGTTTCCATGCTGCGTGACACTGTGACAACACGTACACAAAAAACAAAAAAAAACTTATTCAATGTCTTTCTTACACACACACATCCACAAAGAATGCAAACACGCGTCTTGATATGACGATATTTCTTTGTTTTATTACACACAGAATACTCTGCGTACCCCTTCCCACGTAGCACAGAATGTGCGTCTGCCCCGTTCACTGGCACACACGGAGGCAAAATAAACCCCACCAGATTTAATGTTCACCAGTAAACCACCACCACCACCTTTTATTCCATGTGACATACTTCTGGCTTAACTTACTGCCGCTCCATCATATCTACAAAGCCCTGCCTGCCTGCAGAGTGTATATCTCCATACCGGCTCTCACCTCGATGGGAGGATGGATATGAGGTGTGGGAGTCCCCCTCCATAGCAAGAAACAGGCCTGTGGGGAGTCCGGCTCATTCCCTGTCTATCTTCAAGGCAATATCTCTATGGGGGGGAAGGGGGGGGGAGAGCAAGACAGAGAGGGGGGACGGGACGGGGAGGGGGGGAGAGAGAGAGATGGTCATATTGTATATGCGTATAAATGTATGTGATTGTGTTTGTAAATGAATGTGTGTGTGTGTGTGTTGTGTTCCAGGAGAGGTATAACAGTGTAGTCCAGCTCCAGGCTCTGGGTTTTGAGAGCCCTACAGGTCTGACCTTACTGGACTGAGAGACGCCAAACACTCTCAGAGGAAGAACACTCACATTTCTCCCCACTTGGGAACCTGTGAACTCTGTGTGTGTGTGTGTGTGTGTGTGTGTGTGTGTTTACAATGGAATATGAGATTCTGTTTCGTTGTAAAGTTGACAGCGTGCAGTTGCGACAGCCTGCAGTCCCAAGTGGAGTGCATGCAACAAACAAGGTCCCTGGTGGTCTTACAGAGGAGGAGGAACAAAGAACACACACACACACACACACACACACACACACACACACACACACACACACACACACACACACACAACTAGGATGTCTTAGCTGCCACTTGCCAGCCACCTCTGTATGGTTTATGTGACCAAGTCAAGAGATGTACATTTGACCTGCCTGCAAGCCTTTGTGTATGTGTGTGTGTGTGTGTGTGTGTGTGTTTGTACAGTGCTAGGAAGAGGGGTGAAGGATTCCAGGTGTACGTTTGACCTCCAAATTCTTTATTGCGCCAGCAAACCCTCAACGCCTCATACGTCTTCATCACAGACACAGAGAGAGCAAGAGAGAGAGACAGAGCGAGAGAGAGAGGGAGACAGCGAGAGACAGACAGAGCGAGAGAGAGACAGACAGAGCGAGAGAGAGGGAGACAGCGAGAGACAGACAGAGCGAGAGAGAGGGAGACAGCGAGAGACAGACAGAGCGAGAGAGCGAGAGCGACAGAGACAGAGAGAGGGATCATTAAGAGAGAAAGCAGATGAGAAAGACAGAGACATATGCAGGGATGATAATTCACAAGAGACGAAAAGAAGAAGAGGGAAATAGAGATGAAGACGACCAGGAGAGGGGATAAAAAAGAAGAAAACACACACACACCCACACACACACTTGAATGGTGAATTAATATCCAGAGAGGACAGGGCTCCTCAGTGGCCGGGCTGAGCTCAGGGTGAACCATAAACTACTCCACTGTTTTATTAGAGCGCCGGCAACCCCCCATTAAATCTACCCGGCAACCCCACCTAGCCTACCACTCACTGAGCTGCAGGGACTGCATACGTGTGTGTGTGTGTATTCATGTGGGTTTTCTCTAAGGGTAAATACAAGCATTTTGAGCAGGCTTTTTTAAAGGACAAAAAGTGTTCAAGGACCACCGAGAGTCCTCTCAGACTTCCAGTTGATTCAGCAGCAGAGATGGAGGAGGTGACGTGTTCTTCACACTGGACTCAAACATACAAACCTTCGTCATCAGTGGTACATATCACTCATGGTAGAAACAGCTACATCGGTTAGGGCCAATATGAACTTTTCAATTTCTTTCTTTTTGTCCACATGATCATGTAATTGACACACTGAGTAAATGCAATGAAACAACTGACAGACAGCGGTCTACTGTCTGCTGTGTGAAACTGAAAGCTGAAAATAGACTCTATAGGTTACAGTGACAAGGCTCAGTGTTGACAAAAGTACATTTTCAATAATAGTAAAATGAATGTAAACCCTACAGTTAAGGTCAAAATTTTTAGCCCCCAAGGAACTACGGAACATTTCCCTTAAAATTCTGCCCAATGTTTGCATCATCCATAAAACTTAACATAGTAAAACATTCATCACTGTTAAGGCCCCTATTTGGTACATTTTGGAATGTAAAATAAATCTTCAGGTTTGCTTTATACCAAATGTAGTGAAAATCGAGGTGGTCAAAATCTTTAGCCCCCATGTGATTTCTTGCTTTCAAACCACACCTGAGCAATCGATCAGCATTGAACTTTACTTAAGGGACTCCAGTGAACAGGGCTAGTGGCCCTTGAACACTTGAGTGAGAGGGACTACTCTTAAATTCTTGGTAAGAAGTAATTTCATCATTCCAAAAAGTAAAGAAATCAGTCTGGAACTCAGAAAGAAGATAGTGGATGCTCATCTTAAGGGGGGAGACTATACTCCCATTTCCAAGCATTTCACAGTGTCTAGAACAGCTGTGCGTTGCATCATTGCAAAGCACAAGGAGACAAATTCTGTTAGAAACAAACCTGAGCCTGGTCCAAAGTGCAAGATTTCAAAAACTTTGGAGAGGAAAATAATCAGAGATGTCAACAACAATCCCCAGATCTCTGCCAAGATGACTGTTGCTGAACTGGCCTTTTCTGGACTTGATGTTTCAAGGAAGACTGTTGTGAGGGCTCTTCATCGTGGTGTGCTTCGAGGTCATCGTCCAAGAAAAACTCCATTGCTCACACAGCGGCACATCAGAGCCAGACTGAAGTTTGCCCGTGAACATTTGAAACATGGGCATGAGTTTTGGAAGTCTGTCCTTTGGTCTCACGAGACTAAACTTGAGCTGTTTGGGCACATGGATGTTGCTTTTGTTTGGTGAAGGAAGGGAGAGGCCTTCAACCCTAAAAACACAGTTGCCACAGTTACACATGGTGGTGGGAGCATAATGCTGTGGGATGTTTTGCTGCTTCAGGCACAGGGAACCTTGTTGGGGTGCATGGGATCATGAAGAAAGAAGATTATGTTGACATTTTGAAGGATAATATAAAGAAATCTGCTGCCAGTCTAGCTTTAGGTCACTGTTGGGTCTCCCAGCAAGACAATGACCCAAAGCATACATCCAAAACGTTTGAAGGACACCAAAATCAAGGTCCTGGAGTGGCCCTCTCAGAGCCCAGATCTCAATCCCATTGAGAATCTGTGGCGGGAGCTCAAGGTTAATGTCCATGCTGGAAAACCACACAATTTGGAAGAGTTGGAACAATTTGCCGTGGAAGAATGGGCTAAGATCCCTCAAGAGACATGACATGCCAACCTAGTTAGGGACCACCATAAGAGGTTGTTGTCAGTTGTGAGTCAGAAAGGTTACACTATTGACTATTAACTGTCAGAGGGCTAATAATTTTGGCCTTGTCATTTTTGTTTTTTCTTGTTTCAGTTCAGCGCATCAGTAAAATATCTTAATCAAGCTTAGTGGAGATTTTGTCTTTGTTCTTTCGGAAGCAATTAAACTATAAACACTTTTGGTTATGGTCATTTCCATGGAAAAGTTAAGGGTTTTGTTTGATTTCATAAAGGTGGCTAAGAATTTTGACCTTAACTGTATATGACCCTTTATATCTAGTGTTTTTAGATGTTGATTTACAGCGTCGTTCAATATCACTGAAGCAAAGAAATAGTTTAACGTCAGATTTCCTGAATTGCTGTGGTTTTAAAATAGTTGGTTTTTGGCAGCGTAGCGGATAGCATAGCGGTTTAACCCGTTGCCTACCAAGACGGGAATCGCTGGTTCGAATCCCCTTGTTACCTCCGGCTTGGTCGGGCGTCCCTACAGACTCATTTGGCTGTGTCTGCAGGTGGGCAGCCGGATGTGGGTATGTGTCCTGATCGCTGCACTAGCGCCTCCTCTGGTCAGTCGGAGCGTCTGTTCGGGGGGGGGGACTGGGGGGAATAGCATGATCCTCCCACGCGCTACGTCCCCCCTGGTGAAACTCCTCACTGTCAGGTGAAAAGAAGCGGCTGGCGACTCCACATGTATCAGAGGAGGCATGTGGTAGTCTGCAGCCCTCCCCGGATCGGCAGAGGGGGCGCAGCAGCGACTGGGACGGCTCGGAAGAGTGGGGTAATGGGGCAGTGCCCGAGTGATGTCACAGCATCGCTGTCGCTATGGATGCGTCACAGGAAGTCAGACACGCGGAGCAATTTAGACAGTACAGCATGGCTGTGTTTACAACACCAACTCACGTATGTGCTGTCCCATTTTTTGTGTAATTTTTCACGCAAAAAAACAAATAAAATTGCAACAAACTGCTTACTTCTAATGTAGTCTAGTGCATCCGATGTCTGACTTCCTTTTGCTGCGAAGCGTCCGCTTCCGCTCGGGAGGGGCTAAAAATAGCTCATGGATGCTGCCCCATTGGCCGGATAAAATTGGGGGGGGGGGGTGGGGGGGATTGATTGTTCTGTAATTTTGCGTGTATGAAAGACCCAACAGGATGACAGTAGCAGACTGTTTGATGACATCGACCGGGTTATTTTACTTCCATACTGGTTGTTGCCATGGTAATGAGTCCATCTGATGACTCCTGATCACTACAAGCCATTTCCAGTGTGTTCATGTTTTTGTGCCCTGTACATCAGCCTGAAAAGTACAAACACTACAATACCAGCGGTAGAGCTGTACTACTACAGAGTAGAGGCTGGAAGCCGTCAACGGCGAGCAGACAAAGTCCAGCGGGCATCACGGCACCGAGACCGATCTGTGGTGGTGGATGAACGAGACTGTGTAATAGCAATGACCACACGCTAACGGAGCCCGGCTCCCTACCCAAAGCTGTCGACCCAGACGCTCGCCTGAAACTTTGTCTTGGGAGTTACCCGGAAAATCTGGCCTCCTCGCACGCTGGTGGAGAGTAGAGGAAAGCGAGGCGAGAGAGAGAGAGAGAGATTGTTTGGCTGCCATCTTAATTTAGTGTGCCAAGCCAGGAGAGCAAATAAACCTTAAGAGAATTATGCTTATTTTGACTGGTGGCCAGTTGGGTGATAAGACGCTGGGAGAATAGTGTGTGTGTGTGTGTGTGTGTGTGTGTGTGTGTGTGTGTGTGCGTGAGGGGGGGGGTATATGCCTCCATCTTCTAAAGTTAGCCGTGAGGTTTACCTCCGCCCGCCTGTCTCAGGTGTGCTCGTGTCAAAATCTGCATCCGCAGCCTTCTACTCCGCCTCCATTTCCACAAGGATAAATGTCATTTAGCCGGGCGAGATTCTCCTTCCACTCACAACGTGTGTGTGAGGGGTGACTTTGTCCCTGAGAGAGAGAGAGAGAGAGAGAGAGAGAGAGAGAGAGAGAGAGAGAGAGAGAGAGAGAGAGAGGTCTGTTACTCTGAAGAGACTGATACATGGACCAGACACAAATCCTCTTAACCAAAAAAAAAAAAACCTCTGGCTTTTGGGTGGCAGCTTAAGTCAGCCATTGTGGGTCTACTTAAAGACTTCCTCTGATGCCTTTCTCCCTGGCGCTAATGTAAATAAATGAGCTCTGCTAGAAAAGTGAGGATGAGAGAGAGAGAGGGAGGAGAGAGGGAGAGAAAGGAGAGAGAGAGAGAGAGACAGAGAGAGAGAGAGAGATCAGATTCCTGCATTGCCGCTTGATGGCTGGCCTGAAAGTCTGCAGCACCTCTCAGAGAAGTGTGTGTGTGTTTACCTAATCCTTTATGTAGGTATTATAGTGTAATATATATCCAGAGTACCTGATAAAAGCGAAGTGTCTGTGGGCATGTGTGTGTGCATTTATATGTGTGTGTGTGTGTGTGTGTGTGTGTGTGTGTGTGTGTGTGTGTGTGTGTGTGTATTTTCATAATTGAAGTGTGTAAGCGGATGCAAATGTGTGTGATTAATGTATGAATTGTGTTGGTCTGCAGTTGTATGTATGTGTGTGTCTGTCTATGGCTATGTGTCTTATTTTGTGTATCTTTGGTTGTGTGTGTGTGTTTTCATAAGTGATGCGTCGATGTCTGTCAGTGGAACTAAAAGTATGTGTGTCTGTATTTCTGTTGTTGTATGTTTGTGTGTCTGTGGTTGTGTGTGTGTTTTCATAAGTGATGTGTCGATGTCTGTCAGTGGAACCAAAGGTATGTGTGTCTGTATTTCTGTTGTTGTATGTTTTTGTGTCTGTGGTTGTGTGTGTGTGTGTGTTTTCTTAAGTGATGTGTTAATGCCTGTGAGTGGATCCAAACATATGTGTAATTATGTTTCAATGAGCGTTTGGGTCAATGATGTGTGTGTGTGTGTGTGTGTGTGTGTGTGTGTGTGTGTGTGTGTTTTCATAATGATAAATACATCATTGTCTGTAAAGTGGATTCAAACATTGCATAATTGCATAATTGCAATACGCACACGTGTGTGTGTGTGTGTGTGTGTGTGTGTGTGTGGCTCTCGGCTTCCATTGCATACGCAGCACTGTGCACAACTGTCCTTTATGATGACCCAATGACATCATACGGGGCCTTAATGGGACTTCTCTGGTCTGTCTTTAGCAGCGTATACATAAACAATCCAATCACAACCACAGACAACACCAGCGTAGCCAGAGGGCCCGCATCAATGGACACGAAGACAGAGACCATCACGTATTGTAATCATAGAGTATTCATATTACAGACACAACACTGATCTGCGCTGATCAACCGCATGCCGCAGACAGCCAGGGAGGATCAATGAGCTTAATAGGAAGTGACACAAAGCAATTCCAGATGGTCAATCAGGACCCGGAGTGGCTGGGTTTGACTGTGGGAACCGGCGGGCCGGTGCCGTTCTGGGTGGGCAGCGTGCCCTATAGATCTCTGCACAGGTTTTCCTAAAACAAGTTGTCTTACTTATGCACTTTTCTACCTTTCTTTTTCTTTTTTACTGTCTTCCGGCTTTGTGAGCATTACATAGTGGAAAGTCTTTGAATGAGCAGTTCGAGTTAAGATTTGAGGTCACGAGCCGGTGCAGGCTGACTTTTAGACAGAATTGTGAAAAAAAAATGTTGCCCAGCGATTCCCTTTGAGTCTGTCGCCTCCAATTTCCCTTTTACTCCCAACATGTATCAGCAGCAAACCGCTGGACGTGTGTGTGTGTGTGTGTGTGTGTGTGTGTGTGTGTGCGGGGGGGGGGGGGTCATTGTCATTTCATAAAAGGCCTCGCCATGTCCTGTTAATAGAAATTAATGTCATATGTTTCACTCAGAGGTCCATACAGGACTTGATCATTTTCTACCCAAGTCTCTCTCCCCCTCCCCCCTTTCTCTCTCCCTCTCACCCTCTTTCCCTCTCAGTCTCTCTCCCTCTCTCCCCCTCTCTTTCTCCCGCTCTTTCCCTCTCTGTGTCTCTCCCTTGCTCTCCCTCCCTCTCCCTCTCTGTGTCTCCCTTGCTCTCTCTCGCCCTCTCTTTCTCCCTCTCCCCCTTTCCCTCTCTGTGTCTCTCCCTTGCTCTCTCTCGCCCTCTCTTTCTCCCTCTCTCCCGCTCTTTCCCTCTGTCTCTCTCCCTCTCTGTGTCTCTCCCTTGCTCTCTCTCGCCCTCTCTTTCTCCCTCTCCCCCTTTCCCTCTCTTTCCCTCTCTGTGTCTCTCCCTTGCTCTCCCTCCCTCTCCCTCTCTGTGTCTCTCCCTTGCTCTCTCTCGCCCTCTCTTTCTCCCTCTCTCCCGCTCTTTCCCTCTCTGTCTCTCTTTCTCTCCCTCCCTCTCTGTGTCTCTCCCTTGCTCTCTCTCGCCCTCTCTTTCTCCCTCTCCCCCTTTCCCTCTCTGTGTCTCTCCCTTGCTCTCCCTCTCTGTGTCTCTCCCTTGCTCTCTCTCGCCCTCTCTTTCTCCCTCTCTCCCGCTCTTTCCCTCTCTGTCTCTCTCCCTCTCTTTCTCTCCCTCCCTCTCTGTGTCTCTCCCTTGCTCTCTCTCGCCCTCTTTTTCTCTCCCTCCCTCTCTGTGTCTCTCCCTTGCTCTCTCTCGCCCTCTCTTTCTCCCTCTCCCCCTTTCCCTCTCTGTGTCTCCCCCTTGCTCTCCCTCCCTCTCCCTCCCTGTGTCTCTCCCTTGCTCTCTCTCGCCCTCTCTTTCTCCCTCTCTCCCCCTTTCCCTCTCTCGCTCTCTCTGCCCTTTTTATCCCAGCGAGGTTCGGCATCATGCTCATTAAGTGTTTGTCTCCGCTAACAGATGATGAGCTTATTCATCGAGGAGTCGCTTTTAGACGGCTCCCGTCAGCCACAAGGACTCCTCCGTTCATCCACCGAGGGACAAATCAACACTTGATTTTTTTTCTTCCTTCTTTCCCCTCCAGCTCTTCTGTTCTTCCTACACTTCCAGACTCTCTCCCGGGCCATTACAACTGAGTGTTATGTTTGCTTTCACCCACAGGCTTGTTAATTACAAAACACTACGTCCTCTTACCTTCCATTAATTGGCACCTCCTCTTTATCTATGTACAGCATGGGGGCATATAAAGGCACGGCTTCATTAAGTGGCACTCTCGCGACATATTGTGACACTCGCTGTTGAGGTAATAAAACGAGGGAGTTGGTCAACAGAATGCAGGGCTTAGAAAAGCAGTTATCAGCCCTATACAGTATTCGGCGGTGCAATCTGCGGCCCGCGGCCCCTGCCGTCAACGCCACCGGTGGCACGCTGCAATTAGACGGTTTTCATTAAAGTGGTCATGAAGCAGCCACTCAAGTTAACAGGATTTACTAAATGCATGCCCGCGCTAATCATCAACTGTATAACAAACGTGACAAACGTAAACGTAAAAGAAAAGAAGCAGCCCTGTTATATCTTCCGTGGCGAGGGCGCCACCGTCTTGCAGTACTATACCTGTGATGTCACGGGGTTGGCTGAGGAGACCATATTGTATTGCTCCTGGATGTACAACCAAGGCGAAACAGTCCATTTTCCTAACAGAACAGTTCTGAGTTATTTCTGTTCTGGCAGTGTTCCATGAATACCGTATTGGCCCGAATATAAGACAATATTTTTTTTCTGGAAATTACATTTGAAAAAGTGTTTTCGTCTTATATTCGCAGACTAGCTCTGTAGTGTCATTGCACATTCACAACAGTAGATGGCGCCTGTAAAACGAAACCTCCCTTTCGACTGCAGCGAGCTACCATGAACAGCACGATGACAGCCTAAACGTAACCACAACCTAAACACAGCCATTGCCAAATCTCAACGCTTATTGTAGCCACATGGAGACCACATTTGCCGGAATATGGAGGGATAAATGTAGTTTTAACGCCACGTGATGGAGAGGAAGCATGGGCGATGCAGTGATTGTCAAGGAAAAAAAAGTGGATCAAAAGTAGGCCAGGTTACCAGTTCAACACCAGTTCAATGTGGCAACATCAGCGAAGAAAAAAAACCCCCGTAAGTAATTTCTATTGATTTACGGTATTTTATTTTCATCTAAATGTGACAGTATGTTTAAATACTGTTAAATGTGGGATATTGGCCCACCTTGTTTTATTCACACACACAGTTTCTTATCTTCAAAAAGGCATTGCAAAAGGGCGGCTCCGTAACACTACCAGCCATCTTTCCCATGCACTGATATTAAAAGTAGAATTCAGTTGGTTTTTTTATTATTATTTTTAAAAGAGCTCCCCCTAGTCCAGCTTCTCCCAGCCAATCTTTTTTTCTTTTCTTTTCTGGAACTCATGATGTCATCAGACACTCATTTACATATGGCCAATCAGATCAAATTATGAAACCCCGCCCATCCTGACCACCAACGCTTTCCTTTACCCGTTACTCTTAACTTCAGCTCATGGGGGCGTCCGGGTAGCGGAGCGGTCTATACCAGCACGGGATCGCCGGGTCGAATCCCCGTGTTACCTCCGGCTTGGTCGGGCGTCCCTACAGACACAATTGGCCGTGTCTGTGGGTGGGAAGTCGGATGTGGGTATTTGTCCTGGTCGCTGCACTAGCGCCTCCTCTGGTCGATCCCCCCCGGATCGGCACAGAGGGTGTGGAGCAGCGACCGGGACGGCTAAAAAAAAACCGTGGTAATTGGCCAGATACAACTGGGGAGAAAAGGGGGAGAATCGGGGCAGGGAAAAGAACGAAGAAGAAAAAAGCTCATGAATATTAATGAGACTAAACCACGCCCTCACAGTGCTTGAGACAACGGATAAGACTATAAAAAGCGATATTCGTCATTTACTAATAAAAAAACCCGTCATTTTCAAGGTCTTTAGACATTGTAAGTTAAGTCTGACTGCTGGTTTCAGAACCACTTTAATGCCAGCTCGTCTCTGGGCCTGCAGCTCGCCTTGACAAACCTCAACATCCATGTGGCCCGGTATCACAACCACCTGCATCCCAACGGCAGATGCCAGTATGAGGAGGACCTGAGGAGGACCGGACCTCAGTAATGGAAAGAAATTGCTTCAAATAAAAAAGCACCTTCAGCCCTTCAATTCAAACCTCTCTCTCTCCCCCTCTCTCTCTCTCTCCCCCTCTCCTCTCTCTCCTCTCTCTCTGCATCTCCATCTCCTCCTCCGTCTGCTGTTATGCCCATCAGAGAGAAATCTCTTTCAACTGGAGAGGGGCTTTAGGACAACTGTGGAGTTTGACATAATTATCAGTGGCTCGGCTTTAATCACACTCTCCTCGGACTCCCCAGCGCACTTTATCTGACACCAAACACAGACGCTCCCCGCCTGAAACGGCCCAATTTAGCCCGACGAGAGCAGCCAGCCATCACAGGCGACGGATGGAGAGACAGGAAGCCTCTGTGTGTGTGTGTGTGTGTGTGTGTGTGTGTGTGTGTGTGTGTGTGTTGTGGTAGGTAGAACGAGTCGACATAATTGTGCTTTTTTTGGTTTACTTTGTTGTTTGCCTTTTTTCCTTTCTTTCTTTTTTCTTCCGTCACTTTGTGAGCTAATAAGTGTGTGAACGTGTCGGCTGGAGCGGCTCACTGAGGTTCAGTTGAAGATGTGTGTCAGGGCGGTGCAGGAGGAGGGAGAGTCGGGCGGGATGTGAGGATGGGGGGGGGGTTTTGGGGGGGGGGGGTTCCAAAGTAACGCAGGTTAACCTGCACGCGTCGTCACTCTGAGTGACGAGCTGAATGACGAGCGAGCTGTTTGCTGTTTTTTCTTTCCAATCTCTTGAAAGGTGTCGTTGAGATACATCAAACGTAATCAAAGGAAACTGAATCAATGTATCCGGCTTTGAACTATTTCAAGTCTTCTCAGATACATTTTGAATTCCTCAAATGCCTGAAGAGGTTTTGAACCTGGATTTCAAAATCGTTCAGGGGTGTCCGGGTGGCATAGAGGTCTATTCCGTTGCCTACCAATACGGGGATCGCCGGTTCAAATCCCCGTGTTACCTCCGGCTTGGTCGGGCCTCCCTACAGGCCGTGTCTGCGGGAGGGAAGTCGGATGTAGGTATGTGTCCTGGTCGCTGCACTAGCGCCTCCTCTGGTCCATCGGGGCACCTGTTTGGGGGGGGGGGGATAATGTGATCGTCCCACGCACCCCTGGTGAAACTCCTCACTGTCAGGTGAGAAAAAAAAAAGGGGGGGGGGCTCGTTCAGACGCTACTTGTAATTTTCCTGATTTGATCAATTTAAATGTTTGGCTCCGAAGGTTTTTTTTCTTTATGTTTTCTGTTGATTGCAATTCCTCTAAGCTGAGCGACGAGGGGTTTTGCTCAAACGACGTTCACCTCTAAGTACAAATCAGTGTCTCTGACCACGTCTTGACTTTACCAAACACGAACCTGGTTTCCACAAAAAACCCCAAAACCAGGCAACGAGACGCGTTTGGCAAGCGGCAGAAAAACTCGTATGTGGTCACCCTATTTCCAAGCCCTCCTTCTACTCCTCAAATGGGTCAGAGAATGGAAACTCTGTGTGTGTGTGTGTGTGTGTGTGTGTGTGTGTGTGTGTGTGTAAATGAAGAACTTCAAAGCGATGACAGAGCGAGATCAGGAACAGTAGCACTCACTAATGTGGTCCCAGGATGCAGCCGTTCTAACCAGGCGTGGACCTTTGATGCTGGCATTTGATGGACCGTCGCACAAAACTGAAGAGCCGTCAGCGGAGAACAGCAGGGCGGCAAAACCAGGGTAACAAGCTACGACTGTGGACCGGGCTGCACACCATGTTAGAGCCTTCAGGATGACTTCAGTTTCAATATTAGACACGAGGCACAACCGGCTCTCACCCCTGCACCTCCATATGGACCCGGTCGGCTCAGCGGTCGGCTCACGTCAGAATAAGCACTTCATGATAACCTTATTGGTCTCATATCAGCCTTCCTGCAACGCTTACAACAGACCTGAAATTCATAGGCTCTTGTACCTAGATATCTATACAGGCTTGTACCCAAGTATTTATTCTAGATACAAGACACACTGAAGAAGTAGTGGTAAGTCGTAGTAGTAGTAGTAGTAGTAAGTAATGAATTGTATGTATGTCAGCCCTAAAAAAGGTGCAGTGAACAGCCTATAAGTGTGTTTACCCTCCACCACACCACTCTCTCCCTCTCTCTGTATATATATATATATATATAAAATCCAGTTAGTCAACTAAATGTTCTATGAGACAGTACAAGCCTGTTTCATGCTATAAGCAATCATCAGCTGTCACTGGATTATTTTGCTCCTTATTTGTTGAACTGTATCCCTACCGTTGAGTGTTTCTTTTAGTAAAGTTTATATATACTATATATCCACCCATCCATTATCCAAACCGCTTATCCTTACTCAGGGTCGCGGGGATATGTTGGAGCCTATCCCAGCAGTCATTGGGCGGCAGGCAGGGAGACACCCAGGCCTCCAGGCCATCACACAGGGCCGACATACACACACATTCATACCTAGGGACAATTTAGTACGGCCGATTCACCTGACCTACATGTCTTTGGACAGTGGGAGGAAACCGGAGCACCTGGAGGAAACCCACGCAAACATGGGCAGAACATGCAAACTCCACACAGAGGACAACCCGGGACGACCCCCAAGGTTGGACTCCCCTGGGGCTCGAACCCAGGACTTTCTTGCTGTGAGATGACCACACTAACCACTGCGCCACCGTGCCACCCACTGCGCCACTGTGCATATATATATATATATATATATATATATATATATATATATATATATATATATATATATATATATGTGTGTGTATGTGTGTGTGTGTGTATATACATATATATATGTGTGTGTGTATATTTGTGTGTGTGTGTGTGTATATATATATATATATATACACTCACACATATATATATATATATATATATGCATCTTCTTCTGAAGTTAAAAGCAATTATAAAACTAAGGCGTGATATTGATGTTAACTGGGTGGTTAAAGGGCAGATTTAGCCTGTGGAATACTTTGCAGTATTTCTCTCTCTCTCTCTCTCTCTCTCTCTCTCTCTCTCTCTCTCTCTCTCTCTCTCTCTCTCTCTCTCTCTCTCTCTGTGTTGCGTGCAAAGGGCAGATTTGTACTCTGTCATTAGCCAGAAGAACCCTATGACTAACACAAAGGGAAATGCCTTTCATTAAAACTAAGAACAAATTAAGTGTGGAGGGTGGAAGGGGGCAAGTGAGTTGGTGTGCGTGTGTGTGTGTGTGTGTGTGTGTGTGTGTGTGAGTGAGTGGGGGGGGGGGTTAGGATTCCATTTAAACCCAAACTCAGTGGCAACAGTGGCTGCTCTGCCAGCTTGTACCCCCCACCCACCCAACCCCCATCCCATCAGTTTGAGGGGGTCAAGTCAGGGCCCGGCAGACCGCGTCAGGCCTGGACTCGCTCCAGAGCAGCGCTGGCCAGGGGCTTCGCCTCGTGGAGCCAAATGGACCTCCCCCAACACTTCTCTCCCCACTAGGGCAAGTCAGGGAGCTGCTGGGGCATGGGGCGCTCACAGCTCCCGAGCTGTACCCTTCTAACTCCTGGGATGTGGGCGAGGTGACCCTTCCCAACTCCAACTGTCAACTAACCAGTCGGAGGAGCGGAGGGAAGGGAGGGCGACAGAGGCCAGGAGGAGTAGGGTAGGAGAGGCGAGAGGGGAGGCATAGCCAGAGAAGAGAAAATGACAAGGGGTTAAGGTGTGAGGTATCCAGGGAGACGTTTGTCCTGCAGGCTGGTGTGGTGAGTGTCTCTTCTCCGAGTGCTGGTCTGCTGGCTGCACTTCCTGCTAGCTGTGTTTTACCTACCACTGGTTCAAAACTATGCTAAGAGAGAAAATACTAGGAGATACAAGAGAGCAGTTTTTTGCAAAGTAAATGCACACATGCACACACAATTAACTTTCAGTTACTGTCTTCTCCGTCACATTGCTGTGTTTAGAGTCATGCTGTTGTAGACTACTGAGCATAGTATTCTTGGGTGGATGTTGTAACAGTATCACCTGCAGTTAATTTCATCAACAAACATCATGTCTGATTTCCGCCATGTGTGCTCTGACACACAAAACACGGTGGATCACTGAGTATCTCGTCGACAGGTAGGAGGATGAGGATATTGTGGCCCTAACTTGATACGTACAACTTGAAACGTCTCACCCGTTTGCTGGTAGGTGCAGGTGAAAGTTTGGCGACAATTCTGTGTATGTCGTTGACATTCATCTTGCAGGCATCGCGAAGAATATGCCATTGTCAATAGCACACGCCAGCAAACAGGAAACTGGTAGGACCGCTGCAGTAGAAACCGGAAGTAAGTGGCCTACAATTATGCACAGAGCCGACTGGCCGTATCTGCGGGTGGGAAGCCGGATGTGGGTATGTGTCCTGGTCGCTGCACTAGCACCTCCTCTGGTCGGTCGGGCCGCCTGTTCAGGGGGTGTGGGGGGGGGGGACTGGGGGGAATAGCATGATCCTCCCACATGCTACGTTCCTCTGGCGAAACTCCTCACTGTCAGGTGAAAAGAAGCGGCTGGTGACGCCGCATGTATTGGAGGAGGCATGTGGTAGTCTGCAGCCCTCCCCGGATCAGCAGAGGGGGTGAAGCAGCGACTGGGACGGCTCGGAGGAGTGGGGTAATTGGCCGAGTACAATTGGGGAGAAATTGGAGGGGGAAAAAAAAAAAGAATTTAACATGAAGGGTCATTGTATGTTAAAACTGATATATGGTCAAGTCAAGTACACTTTATTTGTAAAGTCCATTATCACACATTTGCGGGGGCTTTACAACAACACAACATCCTGTCCTTAGAACCTCGCATCGGATAAGGAACAACTCCCTAAAAAAAAACGTTAGGGAGAAACCTCGGGGAGAGCAACAGAGGAGGGATCTCTCTCCCAAGACGCACAAACGTGCAATGGATGTTGTGTTCACACAATTTACACAACACGACATTGAAAGAGGATAACAGAATTATAACGGAATTATAAGATATATGAAGAATATGAGGAGGACGCCAAGCAGTGTCCAGATCCCACCAGAACAGCCCAGGACCTGAGCCACATGACCACCATCACCATGTAGACCTGACAGGAGGACAGACCACACACCATTCACATACACGGGAGAAGAGATATTATGTGGTATATGCTTATCTCTACGCTGCCATTCACTGTGCAGTTATAGAAGGAGGCATGTGCAGTAGGAAACGCGTTAGCATTAGCATCAGATAAGCTAACACTTCGCAGGTAGCGCCTCCCTCTATGTTTGGCGAGTCAAGCTGTCTGAATCGTTATTGGATAGTTTGAATCATATCTGTTGTCACGAGAACGTCACGTCATTGATACAGACACGTGATGACGGCCATTGAAATCAGCTGTTAGAAGCTGAATACAACAGCTGAAGTGATGCAGCTCCCGTGACGTAATAGTAAATAACATGCGGCTCTCGTCCAGTCAGATCGCTTCATTACAAACTGTTATATCACACGAATGACAAATTGGCTACGAGGGTGTTTTTTTCTGGTTCGTAACAGGAAGTGCATCAGCATATTCTGTTGTAAAAAAAACATGGCGTCCAGGTAGCGTAGTGGTCTATTCCATTGCCTACCAAGACACGATCATCGGATCGAATCCCCGTGTTACCTCCGGCTTGGTCAGGCGTCCCTTCAGACACAATTGGCCGTGTCTGCGGGTGGGAAGTCGGATGTGGGTATTTGTCCTGGTCACTGCACTAGCGCCTCCTCTGGTCGGTTGGGGCGCTCCCCAGATCGGCAGGGCGGGGGTGGAGCAGCGACCGGGACGGCTCGGGGTAATTGGCCAGATACAATTGGGGAGAAAAAGGGGGGAGATTTTTAAAAATAAATAAATAACAGGCGTACTGTGTGTCCATAAATTCCGTCTGCTGCTGGAGACTAACATGAGCTTCCCAGGTCATAGTTTCTGATAATCTCAGTTTAACGTGTTGTATTTCCCCTGATCAATGATATTGACCCAAAATTTAAACACGTTAGCTCGCATGTTTCATACCCACCCTCACACACACACACAAACACTATCATCGGTGGTCACCCGGGGTCTTCAGGTGGGCGTAGAGGCCGATCCTGGAGCCGCATAATGGTAAGACGCCTGCGCGTGACAGTTTTTTACATGGAGTGGCTGATGCACCTGCAGCCGCCACACAGTCCTTGGCAGGGGTGGCCAGAATCCAATGGCATGGAGAACCAAGACGATTGGGGACCACCCTCTCTGTTGCAGCCTTCATTCGCCTTCACTGCCATTGTGATGTGGAGGCATCGCGCTTCATCTGGAACCTCCCCCTTGACCTGTCCGCCTTGGGTGACCCTATCAGGAGCCAAGATCCGTACGCCAGAGCTCTTGGGATCATTAGTACACACACGCCTCTCCACCCCGGCAAGGTGGTGATCCAGACACACACACACACACATGGGACAAATTAGAGTAAAACCCAACATAAAGTGCCATAGTAAGCATGGTACGGGGTTGGTCCACCATGAGCCTCCAGAACAGCTTCAGTGCTTCTTGTCATAGATTCTACAAGTCTCTGAACTCTACTGGAGGGATGGAACCAGTGGCGGCTGGTGCTAACCATTTTTTTTTTTTGGGTGGGGCGTTCAATTTACCTTGGCACAGCACACCTGACAGCTGCTTTAATGTCCACACAGTCACAGAGTGATTAAGAGGGACAATGTAGCCTACAGATTTTATCAGGGCTCTATAGGCTACATTGTCCCTCTTAATAACTCTGTCCACTGTGTGGACATCAAAGCAGCTGTCAGGTGTGCTGCGCCAAGGTAAACTGCACCCCCCCCCCCAAAAAAAAATTGTTAGCACCAGCCGCCACTGGATGGAACACCATTCTTCCAAAAGATATTCCTTCATTTTGTGTTTTGATGAAGGTGGTGGAGAGCGCTGTCTAACACGCCGGTCCAAAACCTCCCATAGGTTTTCAGTTACATCAGACCATTCAGTGACCCCTCGTATCCTGCGGATGGGGGTATTGTCATCCTGGAAGAGACCACTCCCATCAGGATAGAGATGCCTCATCTCAAGATAAAGGTGATAAAGGTGTATTGATCTGCAGTGACCCGTCCCTCTAAGGGGACAAGTGGATCCAAACCATGCCCGGAAAATGCCCCCCACAGCATAACAGAGCCCCCGGACCCCCTCACTGTAGGGGTCAAGCATTCAGGTTTTTATTTTCATCTCTCATCCGTCTGTATGCACATCATTTAAACTTCATATTCTTAAACAAGACACTTCATACATTAGAATGCAGCCCGGTGTTCTTTACTCAAGTCCAAACTCAAGTCCTTTCATACGGTGTCAGTGAAGTTTCGATGGCGGTCATGTCGGTACTTGGCTGAAGGATCATATGCTTTGTGGTTTTCGCGATGAGCGTTGCGAGGCTTTTCAAACCCGCCGTGTTGCGTCAGCCAAGGTCGACAATTCACTGCAGTCACGCCTCCATACATCTCAGAACCAGTTCTGGTTTCGAAGAGTGGAAGGGAACACACGAGGCCAGGGTGAATAGGCTACCTGATACTTGAAGTAGAAAGAAAGGCGGTTGTACAAATCCACAGAACATGTAAAGGCTTTTATTTGACCCCATAACATCTACACCTTTTATCAAACATGTTCGCTCTCTGAAGGTGGAGGAGAAAGAGAAGGATGGAGAGGAGGCTTTTTTGCCTTTAATCCTCCTTTTTGTGTTTTCCTTGGTACCATATAGTAACACTCTTTATCTCTCTCGGCTGTATTATTTAACTTTTGCCACAGTATTTATACCGTACACGAACAACAACAGACGGAAGACTTTTAGTGTGAAAACGTGAAAAAGACAGAGGAGGTCGCAGAGCGCCCTGAGATATAACGTCAAAACAGAGACCAAATTCAGTCTAAAGTAAGAAAACCACCAAAACAAGTAAAATAATCTGTCAGGGTACAAACATGTTCATACGAGGCAAGATTTCTGAAGACAGCAAAAATCCTAAAACGAGTTAAATCGTGTTGATTTTAAGATTTGCCGTCTGGGCTGAAGTTGAACTCGGTCAGCTGAATCACGAGCCACTGAAACCGGTTAAAACACACCTCCGTACAAACCTTCTTCTACTTCTACAATACTCTGTTCAAAATGAGATGACCAAATCAGATAATGCGGGGCGAATATTCTTAAATCACGGTAATTTACAGAGTTGTTGATGAGGAACAAAATTTGACCCCTCCCCCTTTTTCTCCCCAATTGTATCCGGCCAATTACACCACTCCTCCGAGTCGCCAGCCGCTTCTTTTCACCTGACAGTGAGGAGTTTCGCCAGGAGGACGTAGCGCGCGGGAGGATCGCGCTATTTCCCCCCCCCCCGTTCCCCCCTCCCCCCTGAACAGGCACTCCGACAGACCAGAGGAGGCGCTAGTGCAGCGACCAGGACACATACCCACATCCAGCTTCCCACCCGCAGACACGGCCAATCGTGTCTGTAGGGACGCCCGACCAAGCTGGAGGTAACACAGGGATTCAAACCGACGATCCCCGTGTTGGTAGGCGACGAAATAGACCGCTACGCTACCCGGTCCCGAAAAAATGACTGTTAAAACAAGTTGAGATATGTCTGTGTGTCGTTCAGAAATGGCGTGTTTGCAGTGTGACTTGTGCAGGAAGCAGTTGATACGTTTAAATGGCGGAGAAACCCAACATGGATTCAAATGTACGTGCACATATATATGTATGTATATAGGAGTGGGTCAAAGGTCGGCTGTTTCCTAGACTTCTGAATCTGGGATTTCTTTTTTTGGGCACACTTTCCACTCCATTGACTGTGGTTTGGGTTGAGTGTCTCTCTTCCCTCCATGTCTTTATCACTCAGTCCTTTTTTTCCTCTCTTCTTCTTCTCTGTCTTGGCTCACTTTCAGCCACGCCGCTGACTCTGGATCTGATTAAGGTCCTCCTCCACAGTGTCAGACAGCAGACATAAATATCTGGGGGGCATCTGAGAGGAAGACAAGCGGTTTAAAAAGAAAGGATAGAGCGCCGATCGGGTTTCCAGCGCTGATGAAAATCGACGTGACTTGACCGGTGACACAGCAAATCGACAGGCCGGCCATTATGCCATTAGAGCAAATTTGATCTTCTTCCACTCGTCTCTCCATTGTTAGTCACTCATTTAGGAGAGATGTGCGCCTAAATCACTCCGCACTGTCATCCATCGCCGTGATCTTCAAGCAGTTAAGAGCATTTTGTGTGTGTGTGTGTGTGTGTGTGTGTGTGTGTGTGTGTGTGTAAAGCTATGATCATGATTGACAGTTTTGAACAGCTAACAACCACTTTGCAACAACAGGGGGAGTTGATATTTCCGAATTCCACAATCACCAAGTAGAAACCAAGTAACTAAGATACGCAGGGCCAAACAAAACAATGATGGGAAATAGAACGAAAACACTAGAAAATAAAACAGCTGCCTCCGTTAGGAAAATAATAATAATAAAAAAAAAACAACCCAAAATGACATGGGTCCACTAAACTGCTGTGTGGAAACTGTAAGGACTGAAACGTCCTTCACTGACGTTTGCACGCTACCTGCTTTTCCCAATACTTCCTCATCTGGGTTGAGCAAAGATGTTTCATTCATGCAACAAGTGTGGATGTAAGCAGAACCTAATTCTGTAATGCAAAAAACAAAAACACACACACACACACACACACACACACACACACACACACACACACACACACACACACACACACACAGCCCATCAGGCTCAAAACAAAAGTATTCTCCCATGGACCAGAGAAGATGGTAGATTGCTGTTTAACATCGCGGGGCATTAGCCCATGATGTCTTAACACTTGTAAATGAACCCTCAACCCTGCTATCTGTCACTTTAATGCACTATAGATTTTATTTCAGCCTCTGTGGTATCACATTCTCAATAATAATCATCAAGCCGGCGCTGTTGTCCCCTCCTGCAGAAATTAAACCTCGTCGCTGAGTGCACAACTAATAAAAGATGTTGCCGGAGGAAATAAAAAAATAAATATGATGAATCATAAGCAGCAGGGATTTTTATTCAGATACGAGAGACAATTTACACAAAGAGTTTGAATTCATCAGCCACTTTGCCTCTCAAAGGCTCACTATCAGCCCGCCGCTGCCGGATGCCAAGAGCTTCCTGTGCGCACACGCGCGCACACACACACCACACACACACGCACTTATCAATCTCATGCACTCACGTCGTACATGAGCGCCCTCCTCGTGCCTGTGTGCATGGCAGATATAGGACTACACATAGTGGCATAAGTGTGTACATAGCCTACACACTTATGCTACTGCAGATCTAAACTAATAGTATCCAAAAAAAAACAACTCTGCACATCACATATCCAAATACCAATGCTCATACTTGCATATAAGTGGAGGTACACACACACACACACACACACACACACCATGAGCTTATGTATTTGAACTTGATGGCCAACATAAGTGTGGTGTTCATGAACAATACATAGACAGGTGACAAATGAAAGTAAAAACCTGAATGCTTGACCCCTACAGTGAGGGGGTCCGGGGGCTCTGTTATGCTGTGTGTGTGTGTGTGTGTGGGGAGGGGGGGGGGGCATTTTCCTGCAGATCCAACCCAGTATCACGCCAACGCATGTGATACACCCGCCGGTCCAACATGTCAGTGTCATGGTTTGCCTCGCTCAGGCGTGAAAAGTACACGCGTGTATGACGGTGCAGTGCCAGCAGGGGGCGATGATTCGGGGTAGGGTTAGCGTTCGACTCTCTACCGCCAAATGAAATGGAATTAACATGAAAACATTCATCAGGCAACGTTAAACATTTTGAATTTTAAAAGATATAGCAGCGCCCTCTGATGGCCCGGCGGCATGTCCAGGGTGCCTCCCCACCTGCCGCCCAGTGACTGCTGGGATACGCCCCAGCCTCCCGGTGACCCTGACAGCAGGATAAGCAGTTTGGGTAATGGATGGATGGAAGATACAGCAGCAATATATCTTCATCTTACCTGATGGGGAGGGATTTTGGAAAATGCTGTATACTTCTTTTTCTCCGTGGGGACTTGCTGGCATTCAGTTAATCATCGCCCCCCGCTGGCACTGCACCTTCATACACGCGCGTGTACTTTTCATGCCGGAGCGGAGGCAAACCATAACAATGACACGTTGGACCGGCAGGTGTATTACACACATTGGTGTGATACTGGGCTGGCAGAGCAATACAAAGTAAATCTGAGTGATCACCTTCATCCTATGGTGAAACATTTCTATCCTGATGGGAGTGGTCTCTTCTAGGGGTCGACCAATATCGTTTTTCAGGGCCGATACCAATACCGATTATTGGTAAGTTATGGAGGCCGATGGCCGATATTTGGGGCCGATATTTAGTTGCAGTAAATGTATAAAAAAAAATTGTGCCAAAATTTACAGCAACACAAACCCCTCTTCCAGGATGACAATGCCCTCATCCACAGGATACGAGGGGTCACTGAATGATTTGATGAGGATGAAGATGATGTAAATCATATGCTATGGCCTTCACAGTCACCAGATTGCAACCCAGTTGAACACCTATGGGAGATTTTGGACTGACGTGTTAGACAACATCTCTCTCTCTCTCTCTCTCTCTCTCTCTCTCTCTCTCTCTCTCTCTCTCTCTCTCTCTCTCTCTCTCTCTCTCTATATATATATATATATATATATATATTCCCCTATGTATTGCAGCCATTTTAAAAAACTATACCACATTTTTCATATTTTCTTTGGGGACGTCTTTCTTTCTTTCTATGCCCGTCCCCAAAGAATTGGGGATGAGCATAGAAAAAATGCACAGTAGTTACACATTTATGTTGAATTAGACTAGATTATTTTTGGAACATTTTAGGATTTGAAGTTTATTGTGATTTCTAATTGTCTGTTTCCATTTGGCCATGACTGTGTGCACTTTTTTCATGAAAATAATAACTCAGAAAATTTCTCAGCAGCTGTATAATTTGCATTTGGTATCATTTTACTTTACTTGACTTGACAAATGGTTGGAACTTGTCTGAACAAACAGAGATGGGTGATAAGCATTGCATCATCAGCAGACACTGCAAAATAAAATGTTTGATTTCTGCCCATGAAACCAAATATTTGAACAATACTAACAACTATAACTACTGTATATCTATAACCACCAGCGGGTTCCATTTTTATAAACTCAGTCTGAACAGTGCCAGATGAAGAGTCCGACAATCAAACTGTCAGTGTTGGAGTGCATTCATTCATTCATTCATCTTCAGCTGCTTCTTCGGGGTCGGGTCACAGTGGCAGCAAGCTAAGTACGGCACTCCAGACGCCCCTCTCCCCAGCAATGCCCACCAGCTCCTCCTGGGGGATCCCAAGGTGTTCCCAGGCCAGATTGGACATGTAGTCCCTCCAGCAAGTTCTGGCTCTACCTCAGAGTCTCCTCCCAGTTGGCCGTGCCCGGTAAACTTCTAAAGGAAGATGCCCAGGAGGCATCCTAATCAGATGCCTGAACCATCTCAACTGGCTCCTTTCGATGTGAAGGAGCAGCAGCTCTACTCCAAGCTCCCCGCGGATGTCCGAGCTCCTCACCCTATCTCTTAAGGCTGAGCCCAGACACCCTACGGAGGAAACTAATTTCAGCCACTCGTAACCGCGATCTCACCCTTTCGGTTACTACCCAAAGCTCATGACCATAAGTGAGGGTTGGAACGAAGACTGACTGGTAAATTGAGAGCTTTGCCTCCCGGCTCAGCTCCCTCTTCACCACAACGGTCCAGTATGACGTCCGCATTACTGCTGATGCTGCACCAATCTGCCTGTCAATCTCCCGCTCCATCCTACCCTCACTCATGAATAAGACCTCGAGATACTTGAACTCCTTCACTTGAGGCAACAACTCATCCCCGACCCAGAGGGAGCAATCCAACGTTTTCCGGTAGAAAACCATGGCCTCAGACTTGGAGGTGCTGACTCTCATCCCGGCCATTTCACACTCAGCTGCAAACTGCCCCAGTGCGTTCTGGAGGTCGCGTTCTGATGAAGCCAACAAAATCACATCATCTGCGAAGAGCAGAGATGCAATTCTGAGGTTCCCAAAACGGACTCACTCCTCACCTTGGCTGCGCCTTGAGATCCTGTCCATGAATATCACAAACAGAATCGGAGACAAGCGACAACCTTGGTGGAGTCCGACACCCACCGAAAACGTATTTGACTTTGTGCCGAGAATGCGGACACAGCTCTCATTTTGGTTATACAAGGCTGGCTTGTTGTTTGAGTGCATTTTAACATATTTTATAAAGAAAATAAAGGCCGTGAACTTGCTGCTTTTCTGCTGGTCCCCCCCCCCCCCCCGTTGGACCTGTTCTACTGTGTCAGTGTCAGACGCTGGCGGCCTATCTGCAGCCATCCGGGTTTGTAATTGTTCCATCTCTGATTGTTATTTCTGTACTGTGTTCCAGCTCTGTTCTCCCCGCCAGCCGGCACTGATCCGTATCAAATCCGCAGGTCAGCCGGGCTCTCGAAGAAACTCCCCGGTGATAAAGTCTTGTTTGGCAAATCTTTTCAATATATATTTCAGTTGATTCAGTGCACTGGGGGGGGGGGGAGAAGGGGAGGGGGAGGGGGAGGCGGGGTTGAAGGCTGGATGGATACTGAGGAAGATAGGATCCATTAATCTGGGGCTATTTTCATCGCTGTGTGCTGCGACTGTAAATATTGGTACGTTGCATATCTAATTTCCACACCTTTTTTCTTTTTTTCGTGAGCCGTCACCTGATTCTCACAGTAGAGTACAAGCAGGCAGTGTGTGTGTGTGTGTGTGTGTAAGGCGGGGTGGTGGGTGGGGGTGCTATTATGTGGAGTCCACGGTGCATTACCGACAGCAGCAGACGCTGGCTCTCACATCTGATCACACTAAATCAGACAAATATGAGACAGGAGGGGGTGGGGGGGTGTTGGAGGGAGGGGAGGTGGGGGCACAGGCACAGTCCAGCAGCGGTGGAGGTGGGCGGGGGGTAAAAGGAGGGTTGGGCCAACTGCCAACATGCAAGCGTGACATGCACTGTACCCACGAGTACTAAATAAACTCTCACACACACACACACACACACACACACACACAAACACACACACGCACACACAAACACACACGCGTCACTTGTCCATGCCTGCCATAAATACTGCCTACCATTAATGCCAAGTCCTTGTGTCACTATGCGGGAGCGTTTACTTCCTTGCATTGCAGTCAACACCTCTCCTCAATTACCTCCAGCGGTAAAATATATAAATAAGTGGAGGGCAGCAACATAATCAGAAATCAGTATGTGAGCACGGCTGTCCCTGGAGAACAAAGCTCTCAGATCTTCTTTGTGTTGCTGTCATCTCTGCAGCTCCTGGGCCTGTGGAGGTCACAGAGCTCAGGCCTCATCAGCAGGGCTAATTTAATTGTGGTGGAACAATGGTTAGCATAGCCAAACCTGCTGCAGGCCCACTGAGGGCGTGCATATATTAATGGCTAGCTTAGCTTAGTGTAGCTCTGCAAAGAGGAGGCATGATAGTGTGCCGTACACCTTTCTTGCTGGTTATCCAGCCCGGCTGTGGCCCGTAGAGATGCCACAATACAAATGAAGAGCGTACGTTAGCCTAGCTTAGCATCCTGTCTGCTGCGAAGGAGCATTTTAATGGCTGGCGTAGCTTAGCGTAACCCCCTGGTCCCATAGAGAAGCATACTAATGTCGCTGAGGCTGGGCACGGCGCCGCTGCATGCTAATTACCCAGGTGACCTTGAACGCGACCTTGGCAGGTCACTTAGCGGTGTGATCAGTCCCTGACTCCTAATAAAGACACTTTAACAAGGTAAGCCACAAGGGCAGAGAGCTTCTCTCTCTCTATCGCTCCATCTTTACCCCCTCTCTCGCTCCCTCTCTTTCTTCTTCTCTCTAGCATACTCATTTCTCTCATCCCCCCCCCCCCCTACTGGCACATTATAGCCTGGAAAAGACATTTTAACTGAATTCAGTAAACATGCCCAGAAAATATTACACAAATCTATCATTGTGTATCTGTTTATGCTTTGTCACATACACTGCGAGTACAACCATTCGTTGCACTGTATGATTTTTTCCCCCTTTTTTTTTTTCTTTTTTGGCATTTTTGCAAAATAAATATAAAGTGTAGGGGCATTGAGCAGGCGTGGAGGAATGTTTGCTTCCCTCAAGACAGGATAAGTCACAGCAAAGATCGCCAAAGCCGACATTTGCTATTAAATCTCCTAAAAGCATTGCCGGAAAATAAAAGAAGAAGAAGATGATCCTGGCTTTGACAAATGGATGCAGCGTTTATTGCCCAGATTTGTTTTACTCAAATGAAGCGATGCTATTACGCAAACACCTTTAATTCAGACGTGTGTTGCGGTCCAGGGACGAGGCGGGATAAAGCAGACCGGCTCTGACAGAGGTATTCTGGAGTAAACATGTGGGTTGTTTTGCTCCTTTTATCATGACGTCACTTTTTATCTTTCCCCCTGTCTGTCCACATTCATCCCCCCCCCTCTCTCTGTGACCAACTCAGTTCTTCTGTCTTTCCCTCTCTCCTCTGTTCATCCCTCCCTTGCTCTCGTTCTCTTGTCGTTCTTTCTGTCTGTTCTCTCTTTCACCTTTTTCTCTCTCTCACATTTCCCTATCTCTCTCCTTTCTCTTTCTCTCTCCCGTTTTATTCCCATTCACCCTCTCATCTCCTTCCTCTATCTCTCACATGCCCTGCCCTGCTTCATGCACATGTCGCTCTCTCTGTCTGTCTGTCTGTCTGTCTGTCTGTCTGTCTGTCTGTCTGTCTGTCTGTCTGTCTGTCTGTCTCTCACTGTCTCTCTGTCTTTCTCTCTCTCCCCCCCTCTCTCTTTCTCTTGCCATCTCTTGCTCTCTTGCTCTCTGGCTCCGTCTCTGTCTCTCTGACTCCGTCTCTCTCTCTCTTGCTCCCTGGCTCCATGAATCAGTGGCTCCTCTACTGATTCATGGAGCCAGGCTGGATGTCCACGACTGGTTCTCTCCAGGACTTGCCCAGAAACGGGTCTCCACCACGAGCATCACCTTACAGAGCAGAGCTTCTACACAGAAATGGTGCTTTTTCCAGAACCGGGGGGGCGGGGGGGGTATTGTGCATAGTGGGAGTTGATGAAGATGTTTTTCTTTTTTTTTTTTAAATATGTGTAATGAGGGAAAGTCCTGGCTGTATTATTGGCTTTGTTTCATTCTATTTCTTTGGTATGTAAATTGTGCAAACTCAACATCCATTGCACGTTGTCTGTCTTGGGAGAGAGAGAGAGATCTCTCCTCTGTTGCTCTCCCTGAGGTTTCTTCCTATTTCTTCTCCCTCTTAAAGGGTTTTTTAGGGAGTTGTTCCTCATCCGATGCGAGGGTCTAAGGACAGGATGTTGTGTTGCTGCAAACCTCCTGAGGCGAATTTGTGTTTATGTTGGGCTATTTTAGTTTGAATTTCTGTTTTTGCAAATACTTGTTTAGACCACTCAGCGGTCTTTTTTTCCTGACATTTTTTTTTCTTTCT